>NC_067153.1:36892380-37044880 GCF_903995435.1 Acomys russatus
TTATATTCTGAAATGTATTTCCTTCCATTGGAATGAACAAGTGTAGTTAAAACAAAACTCACTGTCTAGGACTCTCTTGAAATGAGGAGGATGATTCTAAAGCTAGTGGATCTATGGTTATTTACTTCAACGCCATTGTTGGGTTGGAGTTCACTCTGATTGATTGTGCATAGGGCATGACTCTCAGCTTTGTGTGTATAACTGGACTCCACATTTCTTTCTTATAGTCTTTTCACATCCTAACATTGTCTGTGACTGACTTCAGGTAAGTGTTTGTCAAAAGATAAGCAGTTAGTCAAAAACCACAGAAAAGTGAATAAGTACATATTACAAAATAAATACATATTACAAAGGCTAACCAATAAAACTGTTAATTTTGGTCATGAGTCCATCTCTCCCATACTCATTTCCAGAATCATCCCTTCTTCCCTGAAGACCTGTCTCTCATGAAGACCATAATGGTAGACATGAAAATCGAAAGGAGATATCGATTCTTTCACCATTAGCTAGCTGAGAATTGAGTGGCAGACACATATAATTATGGGTGTCTACAAACCGGCCTTGCGATCCTTAGCCTTGCGCCTCATCTCCAGACTGGGATTCCTTCAACTCTGAGTCCCTCCCACATCTCTCTCCAGCATCCTGTGCTGCAAATTCCCCAAGGTTTGGGTCTGATGCCTTCCTCTGTCTTATTTTCCTGTCCTGTGCTGTGCTGATGAGCTCCACAAAGGCTTCTGAGTGCTGCCCTGACTGAAATTGACAGCAGCAAGGCCTTTGGGGCATGTTAATGATGCTTTAGGAGGTCAGTCGGGCGGGTGGAAAATAAATGGGTTTGGTTCTATGGGGAGCACTAATGCTGCAGGCAGCGAGGTGGAGAATGTAAAACGTGTCCAGCCAGCAGAGGGAATCGCTGGTTTTAACCCAGACCCTGGAACAGGGAGACCAGAATACCAACTGCCTAGTCAGAGCGGTCCAGCCAGACAGCAAAACACAAACGTTGACACTAGCTTAAAAACGCCATTCATTATCTGCCACAATGAATCCACTTACAGTGACACAGTGGTCAGCCATCAAAGCCTCCAGTCTTGTATGAACCTCTCAACATTGGTATCCATTCATTCTAAGTTCTCCGAAAGGGACCACTGGGGAGTTAAAGGAATTATAAAATTTGCCTCTGAAAATATAGAGAAAGGTGTGGCTCAGGCATCCTTCCTAAGACTTCATTTGCAAATCATATTTTCTTTTCCCAGATTTGGTGTCAATGACATTAATTGCAACAGCATCCCCCATTCTAAGCTATTCAGTTTTTGAAAGATAATAAATTTACAAGATAATAAGTTTATATACAGCTACAGTTACTTGATAATAAAGATTATCGCTTATTTTTAAAGACTGCCATTCCTAGCATTTTGTATCAAAACAAATAGTTTCATAGTAGATGGTCCTTGTGCTTCGACAAAACACTGAGAACTTTGTTACCATTTTCTCTATGCCCACTACATGTTTCTCTCCTAATTTTGTTGATCGGTGAAATGAAAAGTCTGACCCTATTTCCAAAGTGACCTGCTCACTGTTACCTAGGGTCCCTTTTCTCTCCCCGGCCCCACTACCTTCCTGCTTTCCTCCTAGGGGAGCCTTCGCAAAGAGCATTGGGTGGCTGCTTGTGGGCGGGGTCTCCGAAACTGAACACCTGCTCTGTATCTCATCAGCACACAATGCGTTCATACACGGGCATCATTGTAGAGCTAAAATGGCTCCTTCAGGACAGTTTGTAGCCTCTCTTAGGCTTTGACTGTGGTTGGAGATCGCTAAGGCCAGGCTTCATTTTCTATACTGCAAATCGGATATTGTGGATTCTCAGCTTTAGGCAAATAATACACAGGAAGCACAGTTAATATTGTTGGTATGGATAAAGCATCTGCTTTCACGTGCCTCTATTCAAGCTAGTGTTTTGCTTCATTTAGCACATGACTTTGGCATAACACCACCATTTCTGTGCCCAGGCAGTCTTCCTTGTTTCTAGCATCCTCATAAGAAGTGGTAAAGCCCACAGTGGCCATTTGTGTTTTGGGTGTGGCCTTTTGGATCTAGGCTTCTGTTCATTTGGGGGGAGTTGCGTTTAATTCCCTTATTGTAATTTTTCTATACATTATTTCTTTTATTTTTCTAGATCATAATATGATGTCAGCATTTACCCCTTCCCTCTCCTCCCTACAATTCCTCCCACATTCCCCTCCTTGTTCTTCAAATTTTGGCTTTCAGGTTTTTTGGGCTTTTGTTTTTGTTGCTGTTGGTTTTGGTTGGGGGAGGGTATTGTGGTATTTTGTTGCTGTTGTTGTTGTTGTTTTGGTTAATGACTTGTCATTTTATCCTGACCCTGGCCACTATCTGCAAAGCTGGTGACTTAGGTGAGTGTTTGGCACAGCCATCAGTCACCTGCCATAGTTAGCAGCCTGCTGTGCATTCCTCCTTGCTTAGTTGAGGCAATAATTACCCCTGAGAATTGGAGGCAGATGGACTGCTGAGCTATAAGCTACTTCTCCATGGGGTGCCTTGTAAACATGGCAGGTGGAATAGATTATGCATATAGAACACTGGTGTTTTTTATGGGAGACCAGTAATTTCTCAGAATTATCATGATTCTGATGTGCACGTGGAGATGAGATACATGAGCAAGTTTAAGAGGTCTGCTAAAGAAAAGCTATACCGAAGAGTCAGAATCAGACATGCTTTGCCATCTAATCTCAAGTGACGTCTTTGCAGGAAGTATTTGAGTTTGATTTTTTTTTTTTTTTTTTTTTTTTAAGAGTGGCTTGGGTGAAATCTTTGACTGGCTCTGACCTCGAGGTAATCACTGTTGCTGTTTGTGGCAGAACAATTAAGGCAAATTATAACCTGACTAACACTGCTGGAGCATAACAAAGCCTTCAGAAATTTCCCAGGCCTTGCAAAGCAGAAATATTTCTGCTTTGCTTTTTGTCTGGCCTGAGGAAACTCAGCATCTGGATAGAGTGAACCTTTGAACATAATGATTAGAATTGAGATGGACTGCTTCAAGTGACATAAGCTGCAATACCAACTGTTACTGCCATTGAGTGACTGCCAACCTGCTGCAAACTGAAAGACAAAGACCCTAAGAACTGAATAGCACTCACATGAATTTGGGACCTAGACACTATGGCACTGTGGCATAGTATATATTTCAAGGTCATAGCTTCTTCAGCCACATGAGTACATATATACCTAGTGTAATTGGCTGTAAGTGTTGGAGATATAGGTAGCATTTCTTTGGAAATGCTATTAGAAACAGAGAGAAATAAGAACAAACTTTTTCCACTCAATTAAAAACATATCTTTAGCCATGGGGACCAGTGAATGTAATCACACTGAAGGAACCGAGCCACATGTAAGGGTATAACACTGTGGCCGACCTGAAGAACCTTACATCCTAAAGCGTTTGCCATTATGACACTTTCAGTTTATGTTGCTTATCTGCTGCTTTAAAGTCCCCAGTAAAACTAAATGTAGACATTTGGGCTTCTTGCTAAACCTGTCATCCTGGAACCTGCGAGCCTGGGAATCTGCATCTTAATAGGCTTACCGGATTATTCTCATGTATGCCAAAGTCTCACCTCACAGGTTTATAGGTCTTTGTCATGTGGGTGTATGTAGGCACAGGGGGTGGGGGGGGTGACACCCAAAAGCACACTATAAAATGCATAAATATCAAAGACGGCGTAACTGGTGACCACTGGCTATGGGGCAAAACAAATGCCTTAGTATAGCCAAGAACTGTAGTTTCTGACTTTGTTTAGACAAACCTCATGGCCTTAGTCTTAGCAATAATACTTGTATTTATATCATAGGTTTAACTTGTGCCCAACCAGTAGAAAAATAAAGGTGAGAAGAAAGGATTTTCTTTCTTTATTTTCCTACGTAATCCACTCTCTGGATTTACTGTCTGTACCTACACTTTATAGTCCCTTGTTTTCTTTCTTTGAGATGAGAATGCCTTGAAGCAGCCTGCAAGTGAGTGTATGGGGCACGCCTAGAGCAAAGCCTGGACACAATGTCTACAGGGAAAGAAGTGAAGGAAGAAAAACTGATGCCTGAGGAGGGTACTAGGAAATCCGTCACTTTACGTGTTTCTGGCAACACAGATTTATCCAGGAAGCATTCGTTGGATGCTTGCTGAGGATGAGGAGTTGTGCTAAGACTACAAGAGTGAATGGAGCACAGGCATTAGAAAGATCATTCACTTTATTATCTTAGCTCCGATGCCTAAACAATAGGATAACAAATCTTTGATGTGACCCCCTTACTGTTCCCTTTACTTGCCCGTGTAATGTCCCCGCCCATTTAACCCACATCCATATGCACTCCTGCCCTATTTGACCTCCTTCCTCCACTCACTGTCAACATTGGCCTCTCACATTTCCTAAGCCCAACGTTTCAAAGAAGTAACGTTAGTTAGCCTGCTGTACCGGATAAACATATATTTTTTTTGGAATCAGCAGACCTCACTAAAAACATGAAATGAGATAGGGAGCAGCTTCGACTAGATGGCAAAAGGCTTGTAGACCATACCAAAACAAAAAACAAAAACTTGAAGTGTGAGATTAAGTGTCCATACAGGAACCAGATCAAGGACATAAACTGACAAAAGACACTGGAGGGGACTTTAAAACTAGACGGTATTATGATACTTCTACAGGCATCCAGACTATTAATAATACAACTCTGTAACTCGTTGTGTGGGCCAGATAGCTTCTGTCAATAGCCAGCTATGGCTCATGGGCTGTAATTTTGCAGTTCTCAAATATCTTGCAAAACCAATAAAGGGTTTCCAGCAGGAAGGCGTTATGGCCAGTTTTCTAGTTTCAAAAGCTCGGACAGTCTCTGTGGTGGACAGAAGATGGAAGGGCCATGAAATAAGGACTGGCCCGCCTTCATCGCCACTGCAACTGTACAAGCAACAATGAGTCAAACGATAGCTGCACACCTTAGAACCACAATAAGTAGGTCTTGGATACCAATTGCAAGTGGAAGGGAGAGGAGAGAACTTATCTGGATCTCTACTAAATGAGCACAGTGGAATAGCAGAATTGGGAAGAAGGGAGAAGCGGAGTTAATTGTTTAGATTAGACTTTATTGCATTTAAGGAAAGCACAATTTGAAGATGGCAACAGTGGAATTCCATAAGTGGGTGTGTGGAGAAGGAAGTTTAGGGGACCATGAATAGAATGCCATCAGGGGAAACAGGCAGAAATGGAAGTCGATGGCACCATCACCATGGCCAAGACTGCATTGAGAGAGAAGGAAAGATTCAGAGCAACGGTGTCTCTGATCCCACAGGAAGGGGAGCTTTCAGAGGAAAGGGACAACCAGATTCAGATCCCACAGCAAGAGTAGAAAAAGGGAGACTATGGCTGGAGACTGTGGCTTACTGGTCAAGAGCAAGTACTGCTCTTGCAGAGAAACCAAGTTAAGTTTCCAGAACCCACAGCTCAAAATTGCCTATAACTCTGGCTCTTGTACAAGATGAAAAATAAGACTCGGCAGCGTATGCCCAAACTCAGTCTGAGCCCCATGCTGTACTCACCCCATCCCAGCAGAGCCCACCTCCTTCCCTTTGGCCTGCTCCTGTTGGTTTCTCTGGGTTCTTCCTCTTCAATAACAGACTGCATCTTCCTTCTGTCTTCCGTGTGCTTGCCTGTGTGGGTGGGACTCCCATGGAACACAAGCCC
Organism: Acomys russatus; assembly: GCF_903995435.1. NCBI lineage: Eukaryota > Metazoa > Chordata > Mammalia > Rodentia > Muridae > Acomys > Acomys russatus. Next base: position 36,898,128 of record NC_067153.1, read on the forward strand.
GGCTCTCAGAATTCTAGAAGGCCTTTGGATCCTAAGATTTCCTTCTATTTATTTAGGGGGAGGGATTCTAAAGTTTAGTAAAGTCTAAAAGAAAAGGATTTTAATTTAGTTGAAAACTACTGAAAGAACATTTCTTATTAAATGTGGAAGGGCATCTATCAGAGTAGATAGGGCTTCGTTTCTAAAATGTTTTGTTGTGCTTCTTACCAGGCTGCTCTCATTTGTTGAGTAACTATGTTGAAAGCCTGTGTTGTAGGAGAGGCACTATTCTAGCTGCGGAACTGTAGCACTGACAGGTGCGTCCCAGCCAATGCCCACACCTGCCATTGCTTGTCAACATGCAGAAAGCCCTCGATTTTGTGCCACTGTCTGATGAGATGGTGGTCTACTAAGGACCATCTTTTATCTAAATCATTCTTCTGTAGATGCACATTTTTGTCTCTGAAACTGAATTCCAAAATTACGGGTTTTACTTTATGACTGTTGTAGAAATTAGACTACTTGGGAGCATGTTTCTTCTCTCAGTCTCCTTTTTCCTTTTCTTCTTCTTCTTCTTTTTTTTTTTTAAATAGTAAGCTGGTTGTATACCTCAGTAGTAGAGTACCAGTTTAACATGAGCAAGCCCAGACTTCTCTCTCCATCCTTAGCATCCACTAACATAAGCATATATTAGGTCTGGAAAGAGGTCTCAGTGGTTAGGAGTCCTTGCTGCTCTTCCAAAGGCCCTGAGTTAGATTCCCAGCAACCACATCGGGAGACTCACAACCATCAATAACTCCAGCTCCAGGGATCCACACCTCTGGCCTCTGCAGGCATCTGCACTCATATCCACACTCCCACATATACACAGATACACTTGCACATAATTAAAAATAAAATAATCATTAACAAAAGTAAATATGATACATAGCATATACCTTACCCAAAACCTTTTTTTTTTCCCTCAAGTATTTCAAATGATGACCTATACAAAGAACATTCCAGTTTTCCTCCTTTCTTCCATTTTACACTTTGCATTATTTTTGACCACTGCTGTCCTCAGATCTTTGGTATGAGAAAAACCAGAAGGAGGGTGGGAAATACATTGCTACCACACAGTTTGCTATGATCCAGGCAACCCCAGGAAGGTTTAGAGCTTCTTAAACACTGAGTTACGGAGACGGAGAACTGGCTTCCTGGCCTGTCTTAGTCTCTTCTTTTCCTATTTATCTAGGCCTTCCTGCTTCCCACACAATTCCACCTATTTAAAAAACACGTATGTGGTTTTTTTTTTTTTTTTTTTTTTTTTTTTTTTATGGAAAACAAAACAACCTGAACCTTTGAACAAGCCATGACCTAGAAGCTGTAAGTAAACTGGCATTGCGAAAGAGAAGGAAATTCAGCAAGCTCTGTTGCTACCTAAAGCAGTGGTCCTCAACTTGTGGGTTGCAACTCCTTTGGCTCGGGCTACCTTTTCACAGGGTTGGCCTAAGCCCATTGGAAAACATGGATAGTTATATCACAATTCATAACGGTAGCAAAATCATAGATATGGAGTACCAAAAAAAAAAAAAAAAGCAATTTTATGGTTGGAGGTCACCACATGAGGAACTGTATTTAAGGGTTGCAGCACTGGAAACTTTGAGAATCACTGGCCTAAAGTTTTTGTGATAGCTGGATGAAGCATCCCCCTGCAAGCTCACCTGCCCAACCAGTTTCCCAGTTTAACCCCTTTCTCTCTCCAGAACATCTGTGTGTCCCTTCATACTACGTTAAATGTTTTGCCTTGATATTTTCCTTCCAGATTCCTTTTCCAGGGACAAGTTAAGGAACTTGAGTCTTGGGGGAGGAAACCAGAGCACAGGCCCCTCTTTTGTACAATGCCCTTGGTCCTCCATCTGAGAAAATGAACAGACTCCTCCCCTATCCTGCCCAGTACTTCACCCAGGGACTTTTAAGGGAGAACCCCAGGCTCCAATCTAGCTCAGAAATCCTGGGAATGTTCACATGTGAGATGATTATTTTTGTCTCCAAGAAACAAAGGAAGCATCCACTACATAGTTACCCCAATCTCCACTTGTTCTGGGAGACACCGGTTCCATGGCTGAGGGTAAGGTGTTCATCTGAGTTACTTAGACTAAGCCATGTCCATCAGCCCTAGCAAAACTCCCTCCGGCCCCACCTTTCTGTAGCTACTGTCCCCATTCCTCTGCTTTTCTTCCCAGGGACATGCCAACAGAACTCTTGTCTCGACAATTTGCCCCCAGCTAGTGAGTGAGTGGCCATGCTGGCGAGCCTTATATTTGCCCCCAGCTAGTGAGTGAGTGGCCATGCTGGAGAGCCTTATATTTGCCCCCAGCTAGTGAGTGAGTGGCCATGCTGGCGAGCCTTATATTCTTCATATGCCGCCTTTTCACTGGCCTCCCAGCGATGCTCCACACTGGGCTCCCTTTTTGGCTTTTATACTCCTCTCTCCCCAGTGGAGCTCGCGCCTGCCAGGTCATTCCTGAGCCTCCCTGTCTTGTCTTCCTGACTTACCTCAGGGCTTTTCTCTTCTCTGTGTCTTTGGGTCCCTGTCCTGTGGAGTGTGGTCATTTTTAGCCCATCATTGAACTTCAGGCTCAGTCACCCATGTGCCTGTTCCACGTCCCCATGCCATGTTGAATCCTTCCTTCAATTTTACCACAGCAAAATCCGAATTTTTACTTCAATATTGACATACTCATTAAACTCATTTTTCTCCATCCAGTGATGAGCCGCCATATTACCACTTCAAGGAAAAATATAGAATAGGACCTTATTTCTTTTCCATTTTAATTGTCTTAAGTAAGTCCAAATCTACTTCTCTCTCTCTCTCTCTCTTTTTTTTTTTTTTTTTTTTTAATTGTTACCATCCCAATCAAGCCATATTGCTCTTGGTTGTGCTTCAGTAGTGGCCTCTGGCCCTAAAGCAGGCAGGACGCACAGGGATGAAGGACACTCTGGCCTTGCCTGTAGGGATTCAGACCACAGCTTTACTCAATCACTAATTACAAGCTTGGGAAGGTGTCACTCTTGTATGTGCCCGGGAAATCGCACTGACGATACTGAGTAAGGATCTCTGTTAAGTAAGTAAGGAAATTAGTAAAGATCTGTGTTAAGTGCTCAAAACAGTACTTAGTACTTACTACCTAGATGTGTTATCACCAACCGAGCCTGCTCTTCATTAGCACAAACCAGACTTTGTCATTTCACTCTTAATGAGTTGAGATACTTGAGAAGAGCTTTATGGTTCCTACAGCTTTGCGCCTGCGTGGCAGGCTCCAGCTCATCTTCAACCTCAGGACCATCTGTTGTCCCCCATCAGCCTCTGGCAACTTTTCTTAAGGTGCCATATCCTTTAACCTATCTATTCTTTAATAAGTCTAATACGTTTTGGACTCTCTCTCTCTCTCTCTCTCTCTCTCTCTCTCTCTCTCTCTCTCTCTCTCTCTCCCTCTCTCTCTCTCTCTCACACACACACACACACACACACACATACATACACTTCCTCCCTCTCGCCCGCCTCCTTCCTTTTTCTCTCCCTTCCCTCCCTCTCTTTCTTTCATTTGTTTCTCAACTCAAATTACCTCTTTAGGAGTTGTCGATGACAAGCAATGTCATGAGGCTCATCCTATAAAATGCCATCCAGTGTGCTTCGTTAATCGTACATCACACTCCTAAGCACCATCCTTACATATTTTCCTCTTACTTGTCTGCCGTCTGTCCTTACTACCACAGTGCAAACCTTGAAGGGAAAGCTCTGAGTTGTAGCCACCATAGATTCTATATAGAAGGCCCAGAACACTAGGAAATCAGTGGTAGTTATCAGAGACGATGGATGGATGGATAGATGGATGGATGGATGGATGAGGGTATTATTTCTCAACACTGGACACAAGATAATAAGTATACTTTGTATAATTTGGGAACAAAATTAGTGTAGAGCGTTATACACTTGTGAGTTCTTACTATGAAAAGATGCTAATGTTGGCTGACTAGGTAAAAGGTAGACTGCAAAAGTACGCTTTCTGTGCAAATCACTCCATGGTTGGAGGCAGGAACGCTGCCTTCACAGAAATATGGAAGTATTTTCTTGCCTCAAATTTTTGTGGTCTGCTTATTATGGGATGACTGCTTTCTAACTGATTTCTTTGTCTGTTTTTAATTTGAGTATGTTGAGAACTGCTGATGTTTCCTCTCAGAACAGGCTCAAGTAGAAAAGAAAAGGAAAGGAAAGGAAAGAAAAGAAAAAAGAAAAGATGGTACATGGCGACTTTTAACAGATACATGTTCTTCATACAGCCCTGAGTCACTACTTAGTCTCTGTAACTAGGAAGTTCTTCTCAGAGGCCCAGGTCCTCCGATCTAACACATTGTTAGAATTACAGGATAGACATGAGTATGCTACTTTCCTGCCTCACCTTTGTCCCTTCAGTGTATGGTGTGTGGTTAGATTCCACATGGTTCATATTAACCATGAGTTTAAGTTGTGGTGTTTTATATGCAGCAAGTGTATTAGCAGCATCTGGCCCGTAGTAGATATTCAATAACTGATTGTTGAATGAATGGAAATCAATGATTCTTTGTGAGAAGAAATCAGACTTCCATATTATTCCAAATAATGCTTCTTTACAATGACAGCGATCCCCCTTAACTTATGCAACTGAACACTGAGTGGCACAGACAAGTAATCAATGTCTCAGGACATTTGTGTGCAAAATCCATGCTTACTTCTGACTGATGTTAAATTTAAAATGTGTTTTTCTGGGATTATTTAGTTAAACATTTTGGACAGCAAATGAGATCAGCTCTGGACAGCTCTGAGATCATCTGTATTCAAACAAAGGCCAGGAGGTTTAAACATATACTTCTTAGTTTCTGACAGGATATTTTATTTCTTCTTTCTAAGAGTTGGTGAGGTCTTTGTTGTTGTTTTGGTTTGGTTTGGTTTGATTGAATTTAGGTTGTGGCTGTTGTTGTTGTTGCTGTTGCTGTTGTTGTTGGGGTTTTTTGTTTGTTTTGGTTTTGGTTTTGGTTTTTTGAGGTAGAGTTTCCCTATGTAGCCCTGGCTGTCCTGGAACTCACTCTATAGACCAGCCTGGCCTTGAACTTAGAGATTCGTCTGCTTTTACTTCTCAGTTGGTGGAATTAAAGGCCTGTGATACCACACCTGGCCCTGAGAGCTGGCATTTTAGTGTTGTAAAATTCTAACAATTCTATGTAAAAAGACATTCAAGTAGGGCTTGTCCATCGTAGTTGCTACCAAGTGAGTTTGGTGACACTGGTTGCTAGACATCCTTGTTAAATATCAGAAACTTATATAACATACATACACACATGTAAACATTTTGATGAAATTAAGATTTAAAAAGTATAAATTAACTTGCCAAAATATTAAGTTCTTTCAAATTTCTATGTAAAAACAGTAGAAACATATTAAAATGACTGACTTCCTAAAAATTATAATAAAATAATAGCTACTGTCTAACCTTGGCACTGAGCTTTGTAAATTTAATAAAAATTAAAAATAAAACTATAGTAATCTAGAAAATAGTGTGGATCTTCATTTAGTTGATTTTTAAATACAAATATATATTCTAAGTATGTACAAAAATTATTGAAAGAAAACACAAATGAACATATGTAGAGATTTGACAAAGTAGGAAATGTTTTCATGATTAAAACATTATGAAGGTAAAGGCTAAGATAGTGATTTAATGCCATGTATACATAATATATGGATACTTTAAGAAAAGTCTGATTACTAAAATAGAAAAGACATGAGCAAGGCATGAGATATGGAAAGAAGGCCAACAAACAAATATATGAAATACATGAAGCTTTGGTAACAAAAAATGTGAATTATGACATCAAACATCATGTGTAAGTATTAATTTGAGAAATTATAAGCAAAAGAAATTTATTATTGTCAGGAATTTAGTGAGATTCTAGAGTACAGAAATATAAACTTTCTCTAAGTTCGTGGAAACTGCAATATTTCTATTATACATACATTCTACATACTAATAAGATTTGACTAAAAATATATCTGTAAGATATAAAAGCAGTTTTAACAACAGTGAGAAAAATAGAAATATATATACATATATTGAAAATGGTCTTTAAAAATCTTACCTATTTTGAATAGACTCATTTAAAAATAACACTTGAAAGAATTAAATAGATAGACCTGGTGGCACTGAGGAGGCAGAGGAAGACAGATCTCTGTGAGTTCAAGACTAGACTAGCCTACATGGAAGGTTTCTGGCCAGCCAGGACTAAATAGTGAGAACCAGTCCCCACCCCACCCCCAAATAAAAATAAACAAGAAATTAATTATTTCAACACTTTTTAAAGCATACTTAAAATTAGCCTCATTAATGCTCATTGTCAGTTTCATCCAGATTAAAATGTGGTTGCTAATTTGTTGCATCTAGTCACTGTTACTTGTTTTAAAGTAAATCTCTGGACATTTGCCAAGTGTCTCTCTACAGGTCTTAATACCATTTGGGAAAGCAACAATGGAAGGGTTGCAACAAAGGCTGTCTGCCCAGAGAAGTGGAAAGCATTCACTAACTAGCTTGCTCTTTTTTACAAAATTTGATACAAGGAAGTAAACAGACACCTTTGAAACCATTACGGATATTTCCGTGTTGTGTACCATTATGTTAATTCTGTGAGTGATTTAAATAGTTCTGTGATTGCCTCAGAAAATGCGTGCATGCTTTCATACGTGGTACTAAGGCACTTTTAAGTTTACAAGCCCTCAGAACTAGACTTGACCTTTAGGCTGAACTTTGCCAACCACTGACTTATCTGGCTATTTTGGAAGATGGGCATTATCTTTAAAGCGTTGGTTAGGTGTAGGGACAATTTCATCTGTGTATGAAGAATACTTGACAGACAGTCCTTTCCTCTGGCGATGTCTAGTGTGGGAGACCCTGTACTTGGCAGACAAGTGCCTATCGCTGAGATACACCCCAGCCTCCTTTCCTCCCACATGCCTTCAGAGGGTGCTTAACAGTTGACAGCACAGCATGGATGGTTCTAAGTGGCTACACTTGGGGCAATGCCTGTTCTTACTGTAAATTCTTAGCTGTTTGTCTATGACTTCATTCACTAAGTTCATTGCCTAATTAAATTATTTCATTAGACATTGCATAAAAGTAGTTTTCTATCATCCTGCCTACTTTCCTTAGCCAAAGTGCTTTTGTAAAAAGAAAAAGAACTTCCCAAACCATTAAGGACTGACAAGTTCACGGAATGAAATACAAGGTTTATTGCTCACTTTTTGCAGTCAGTATGGCCGATTCTTTGCTTTTAATGGACAGTTTTTGTTTGAGTCAGGATCTCGTTTAGTCTAAGCTGGGATCAAACTTACTATATAGGCAAGCCTGGCCTTAAACTTCTCATCCTCCTGCCTCTCCCTCCGGAACACTAGGATCACAGACTTTCACCACCAGGCCTGGAGGATGCAGTGCTGTGAGTCGAACCCAGGGCTTCGAGCATCCTGGACAACCACTGAGCTACACCGCAGCCTCTGATACGCAATAGCTCACATGCATCACTTCCAGTGACTTCCGGGGTATCAGGAATTTGAGAAGTGAAGAGGACCTCTCTCTCTCTGCTTATTTTAATTTTGTGTGTGTGAAAAATTAATTCATAGTTTTTTTTTTTTTTTTATGTGATGACTAGTGATCATTTCTACTTACTACTCTTTTCGGTGCTCAAGTCACCCATCTTGGCAAAAGGAGCCCACTTTTGACCTTGATAGTATTCTGTACTTCTTTCTCACTAAGTTATCAAACTCCAGGTGAAAACGCTCCTGGTATAATAATAGGATTGTCTATTAATATTTATTAAAATTTTTTATAAACAGCAAGGAAGTAAAGCATATTTGTTGTTATGCTTTTTAATCTAATGAATCAAATAGGCCAAATTGTTCTTTTTTCTGGGCAACTATTACAAAAAGCATTCTTGATTATTTATTTACTCATTTGTACTGAGTACTAATTTTAGAATTGTAAAATGCTATTAAAAATTCTAACATCAACATGATTTTTTATTTTCTTTAATTTCGTAAAATCCCATAGAACATTCAAAGTGAGATTAAAATTATTTTATAAAATACATAGACATACTTTTTTTTTAATACTTGTAGGCAGTCATCTAATTTTAACTATGCTGCATGTCCCCAGAAAGGAAAATGGCTCTCCCTACCCAATTCACCTTTTCAACATGGAGGCAATAGAATTATCATTGCTCCCAGATTTCCCCAGCCATCTTTACAGGCCTTAAGGACTTTTTCTTCCAATCAACAGTATAGAAACTACTCTGTAGGTCTATTTCTATATTTGTTACTGTGCTTTATATGGACAGAAACTTCCAAGGGTTCCCAAGACCCTTAGGATTTTCCCCCTGCTCTTAATAAACAAATGAACAATCACAATCCCACCACCACCACAGGTACCTCTGGCAATCCTCTTGCCTCTGCCTCTACCTCCAGATTGCTGAGATTAAAGGCATGTGCCACCATGCCTTAACCTCTTAAGTGCTCTAATTTTAGATAATGTGACATCAAGGTTGGTGGGCTCATTTCTTAATATATAAATTAAACAGAAATTTAAATTTTTTTCTACCTCATTGCAGGTGGTGATCACTTAGGTATAGTCTTAGGCGGGATTGGTTTGACCTAACTTTTACCAGTGGCTATCCTGGACCCATATAGTTGGGAATTCAAATCACTGACAACAGAAGGAAATTACCCCACACTTGTAAATTAATCTCCTTGTGCAAAGTAGCCCTGGTTCTTGAAAATATGGGCTCTGTGCTTGATAGTTTTTATTGCCAATCTGACGAAACCTAGAGTCATGTGGGAAGGGTGAACCTCAACTGAAGACTGCCTGGTTCAAAGTGGCCTGGGAACATTTTCTTGATTGCTAATCGATGGGGGTGGGGCCCGTTCCGAAACAGGTGGTACTGGGTTGTATAAGAAAACCAGCTGAGCATGAGCCAGTGAGCAGGCGAGTCAGCAAGCAATCTTTTCCCATATTTTCTGCCTGAATTCCTGTGCTGACTTTTTTCAATGGCCCACTGGCATGGAAGTGTAAGCTGAAATAAACCCTTCCCTCCCCTAAGTTGTTTTTGCTCATGGCTTTTATCAAGCACCCTAGAATAGGCATACTTAACCATGAATCAAAGGAAACATTCCATTACATAATAGCATTCACTCTCTCTCTCTCTCTCTCTCTCTGTCTGTCTCTCTGTCTCTCTGTGTCTCTGTCTCTCTGTCTCTCTATCTATCTATCTATCTATCTATCTATCTGTATGTGTGTGTGTTTTCAATTCTTCCTTCTTCTGCAGACCAACAAGTGTCTACAGCCTCTTCTTGAAGCCATAGTGCTCTGACCTATGACAAACATTCTTCCAGCAATCTGAATCTGTAATGACTTGTTCCATTTCCTGCCTAGAAATGGTTCTTCTCGTTTCTATTATTTATAAATGTTTGCCATTAATAATTTCTTCATATTAAAAAATAATAATAATTTCTTCATATTAACATGGGCAATAAGTGTTGCTATTATAAATACCATGATCTTCAATTTATAGATTATACAGGCAATTTAGCAGTGGGAAACAGAAGGTTTCCTCCATTTAATAAGTTTGGGGATCTAAAGCTACATTTCTTTTTTAAAAAGATTTGTTATTTTAATTTTATGTGTATAAATGTTTAGCATACACACACACACACACACACACACACATGTACCCTGTGTTTGCCTGGCACTCATAGAGATCAGAAGAAAGCATCAGATCCCCTGAAACTAGAGTTACAGACAATTGTGAACGGTCATGTGGGTGCTGGGAATATAACCTGGGTCTTCTACAAGAGCAGCAAGTGTTCTTACCCACTGAGCTACCTCTCTAGCCCCCAGAAGCTACATCTTTTAATGTGTGCTTGACCTTATTGTCAGTTATCAATTGTAAGGTTGAATATAAACCTCCAAGGAGCAGCAGCTTGGCTTTGCCAGTCTTAAATTATCGTTGTAAATGACAGCTGAGAATACCTTGTACAGAGTTCTGAGAGCGCGTGTTGTCTTCTCCCACACTGGTAAGGGCAGCGGAGTAGCCGCAGAAGGCCTAGAAAGGATAACTGCTTCCTCAGTGCTGCATGGAGAAAATCCCGCAGGTACCTGGGTGACCAGGTGATTCTTTGGCACATAAAGTTCTAAATCTGTGGCAAAAATAATAGGTCTGCTTTTTCATAGTTACATTCCTTTGTTAGTGTTGGTTCCACTAGACAAATCAGACAAAGAGCCCAGGCCACTGTGAGCACTTATTGATTAATTTCTTTTTTTTTTTTTTTTTTTTTTTTTGCATGTGCAGCTACTCAGACTTCTCAGTTGAGACAAAGTGTACAAATGCGGTGATATATACAAATTCCCTTGGCTTCTTTGTAAGTTGAGTGAGGATCAAAGTGGGTACAGTAACTGTGAGCCTCTTCAGTGCCAGAATTTGATACACACGTGTTAAGAAAATCCCTGTCTCTCACTGCTACTGTTTCTGCAACCACAGTAGTTATTAAATATCTGAACCCAAAGCTCAAGATTGATTTATATACTTACCTTCTCAGTCTCATCTCCTGAAGGTACAGGCTGTAAATTCTGATGACAAGTGACCATAGACTCCAGGTGAAATACTCCTACTGCCCCCCCCACACACACACACAATGACACCAGTTTCACATCCTAATTTTGTTGTTGTTGTTTTTTGTTTGGTTGTTGTTTTTGTTTTTTCAAGACAAGGTTTCTCTGTGTAGCCTTGGCTGTCCTGGACTCACTTTGTAGACCAGGCTGGCCTCAAACTCACGGAGATTCACTTGCCTCTGCCTGCCTGAGCTCTGGGATTACCTCAGCTGGCTCACATCCTAAATTTTATCTAGACCATCATCGCACTTAAAGTATGTGAAGTGACAGATACTGGAAAAAATGCTCTGTAGATGCTTTCCTTTTTACTCCAGAGAGATGTAATAGAACCAAGCAAAATATGTTTGTTTGGTTTCTATTTATTTAACACACAATTTCAAAAGCTTTTATCAACACTCTTTTTCCCAGCTAGAGATCTCTTAATTTTATCCCTTTGATTCTGGGCACTTTCAGAAAGAAAAAAAAAAAAAAAAAAAAAAAAAAGACATTCTAAAGCGTAGGTTTTTATTTATCTGGATGCAGTATCTTTCCAAAAAAAATAATTGATGTGTTTGATTCACAAGCAAAATCATTGTAAAGGCATCAGCAATTTTGAATGCTCTGACTACATTCATTTTGGGTTTATCTGCTTTGAAATAGGAAAAGTTTCTGTGGAAAAATATGCAGATATATTAGTTGCTGGAGTCTGACCAGGTACTCAGATTTGCACCCTGAAAGACAAGCTCTGCTGAAACAAGAGCACACAAATAGAGGGGAAGGCACAGATAGCACGTGATGACTAGGCGAACAGTGGCAACCCAGAGAGGGGCTCACCTCTGGAACACAGGAACACAGTCAGGAAGGACACAGCACATTTGCAGGCACAGTGTGCTAACTACCACTCATTTCTAGAAACAGATTGTAGAGGTTCCCATAAACAGTAATGTGTCCAAAAGTTCGGGAAAAAAAAAAAAAGCAAGAAAAACACATTGTCTTAAAGTGCCAAGTTCATTTTGTTCCAGGGACTCAGATATTTCATAATAAAAACTGAAGTGGAAGCCAGAAATGGAGCAATGGCAACTTCTTTGTAGACAAAGCCTAGCACAGTTCATGTAGTCCTTGTATTTTCTTCAGCCCAAGTTACATTCTGTCCTTATTCCAGCTGTGGAGCCCCAAGATAGCCTATAGTAGACGGCAAATCACTCTGGCTACCCTAACAGTCAAAAAAAAAAAAAACTCAACAGCTCTAAGATTACTAGTAGTATGTATCATTTTGCAGTCTTTGGTTTAATTGGTCAAGTGGGTTCTGATATCAAAATAATTTCATTTAGTAAAAAAAAAAATGTATGAAAATTTACGATTTTGCTGAATATGTATACTTTAAAGTAACATTAATTTGGTCCTAAATTTTCAGTAAAGCTTAACTGTATGAATCATCCGTCTTAAATATTCCAATAGATGAGGAAAGCATTTTTAAGAGACAACAATGTGAATTTTCTGTTTGCATAATGGGTACGTGCACTGACCAGCTCATCACATATACATTAGCTTAAAATAATGACCTCAGTTATATTTAGCTGTATTTAAACTTAGCATTTATTTTTCCAGTTTATTAAAGGTAGTAATAGATACGTTCGGACCATTTTTGGCTGGATATATGTGTTATAGATGGGGGAATCTCTTTCTGCTTCTTTAAACTTCTAAAGTCAAAGTCTTTCTGAAAATTCTGTGAGCCAGACGATGAGCTGTATGATCAAAAGCTTAGGTAATGTCAGAAATATTCAAATAATTTTACTCTCCTAATCAAAGCAGCTCTGAAAAGTGCGTGCTAATTATCGTAAGGTTTTCTTCTTAATTCTGTGGTACTTACCCCACCCAAAACACCTGAGAACAGCAAGGCACAATGGCACACACCGTTAGCCCCAGTGTTTGCGAGGCAGATGGAGATGGATTTCTGTGAGTTCCAGTCCAGCCAGGCCACATACTGAGATTCTGTTCCAACACTGAAACAAACAAACAAAATCACAAACTTAAAGTCTGTGGACATCTGTGAACTAAAACGATACCATATAAAATAGTCAAGGAGATACGCACTTTGTTTCCCAAAAATGCATGTTACAGAAGTCTTTATGATCGAAAGACTTATAACGGTATACGTACTGGCTGGTTTATGTCAACTTAACACAAGGGAGAGTCATTGGAGAGGAAGGAGCTGCAGCTGAGAAAAATGGCTCTATAAGATCCAGCATTTCTCAATTAGTGATCAATAGGGGAGGGCTCAGTCTATTGTGGGTGGGGCCATCCCTGGTCTGGTAGTTCTGGGTTTTCTAAGCAGGCTGAGCAAGCCAGTAAGCAGCACTTCCTCCATGCCATCTGCGTCAGCTCCTGCTCCTCATCCTGCCTTGGGTTCTTGTCCTGACTTCCTCCAATAATGAACAGCAATATGGAAGTGTAAGCTAATAAACCTTTTCCTCTCCAGCTTGCTTTTGGGTCACGGTGTTTCATTTCAGCAATAGAAGCCCTAACTAAAATAGTATATATTTAAAGTGTTTCCTTAAAATAGTATTTTCTTTGCCAATGTGTGTGGCCAAAATATGGAAAAGCAAAAGAAGGGTCCTAATAGGAGAGTCATGCCCAGTTTACTTGGGTCTTACAAGCAACTCATTCATGAGCATGTATGTGCCTAGCACACCGCACAGCTGGCTTCCCTGTCGTAACTCAACACTCATTGATTTCTGTCTCCTAGATGACACAGGTTGTCCCAGTAGCCAGTCGGTATCCCCTGTGAAGACTCCCTCAGACACAGGGCACAGTCCCGTTGGCTTTTGCCCTGGGAGCGATGAAGATTTTACCAGGAAGAAATGCAGGATTGGAATGGTTGGTGAGGGAAATGTCCAGTCAGCTCGTTATAAAAAAGACTCAAAGGGAGGTGTTGTGAAGCCAGGTAAGTGCACTTACTGTTCATATTTTTTTATTTATTTTTTATTTTTTGAGATTATAATATCATTAAATCATTTTCTTCTTCCCTTTCTTTGCCCCAAACCCTCCCAAATCCTCCTCTTTGCTCCTTCTCAAATTCATGGCCTCCTTTTTTTTTTTCATTAATTGTTGTTATGTACAAATATGTATCTATGTACATATGTTTCTAAGTACATAAATGCAGTCTGCTTAGTCTGTTTACTATTACTTGTACGTATGTTTTCAGGATAACCATTTGGTATTGAATAATGAATTGATATGCTCTTCCTTGGGGGAGATAAAGTTCAGGAAAAAAAAGATTTTCCCAGAAACTTGCCTATCAAGTCAGAAATGACTCCCAGCTGGGCATGGTGGCGCACACCTGTAATCTCAGCACTCAGGAAGGCAAAAGCAGGCAAATGTCTGTGAGTTTGAGGCCAGCCTGGTCTACAAAGCAAGTCCAGGACAGCCAGGGCTACACAGAGAAACCCTGTCTCGAAAACTCAAAAGAGAGGGAAGCAGGGAAATGAAAAGAGAAAGAAAGAAGGGAAGAAAGAAAGAAAAAGAAAAAAGGAGTGACTTATGTACCCAGGACCCAGAAACATTTATAAAGAAGGTACCGTGTAGACTAATGCAATAGCTGCTAGGAGTTAAGTGCAGTGTGTAACCATCATAGACAGATGTATTTGTTTTCTAAGAAAGCAAGTTGGAAACATATAAGCTGGATGGTTTAACAGACATTTAAACTCTAATCAGTTCTGAGCCATATTATGAATAAATTACAAAATAAAAAGAGACTACTTGATATTTCTAAAGTGACAGTACATGGGAAGAGATATTTATATTGATGCCAATCTCTATAATTAGGCTTAATTGCTTAACCAGCTAATTTATTTCCTTTTAGATATTTAAAGTGTAACATGTTTACATGTAGATGCATCTATATTTCAATAATTACAGAATATTAAATACTGTAAGATGACATGCAGATAGCTCTTGCAATGATGGAGATGCCATGTGCTTAAAAGGTAAATTCTCAGAACCTACCATATATAAATATTATATGTATCTCAAAAGTACAAACAAAAAATGACATAAGAATTTAACACCCATGGCTGTACTGCTCACACATATGCACACACACATACACACACACACACACACACACACACACACACACACACACACACACACACACACCACACCACACCACACCCTGGACAAGTCTTCCACCTTAGCTGACCTAATTGAGATTAGGTTCTAGATCTCATCAAGCTAAGAACTGAGACTCACCATTATAGAGACAGGGTCCAAATATCTTATGTCCATCTATTTAAATTGTATTATTTAGTTGCTTTTACTCTGTTTAACTGTTGTGCACACAGCACCATTTTTTAATCCAAAAATGGGTCATTACCCTAAAAGGATACCTTAAATCCTTTAGCAGGTACTCTTAGTCCTGCACGCCCCAGTCCCTGGAATCCACTAACCACTCTCTTTTTCTGTCGATTTGTATTGTCTCAGGCAACAAAATGGTACATGTACCCTGTCACATATGACCTTCGCTTAGAATAACATCTTCAGGGCTCATTAGTCTAGTGTATATTGATATTTTTCCTTTTTAATGTTCCATTGTGTGTAAATTCTCATTGTGAAATAACAGTTTAAAACAGCACTTTGAGATTTACCAAAAAAGTGAATGAGTGAGGGGCTGGAGAGATGGCTCAGTGGTTAAGAGCATTTGCTGCTCTTCCAGAGGACCTGAGTTTAATTCTCAGGACCCACACAGTAGCTCACAACTGTCAGAAACTCTGGTTCCAGAAGATCTGGCACCCTCACACAGATAAATCTGCAGGAAAAACATCAATGTGCATAACAATAAATCTTTTTTTTAAACATCTATGAGTAAACAGTATTGAGAGTTCCCGTGGGTTTCCTCACTGCCACTGCTTTCAACTTCTCCTCTGGTTAACACTTGATCAAGCATTCTGCTATGTCCCATTTTCTTGTCCTCTCATAAGTTGGACATTTGGACTGTGTCTATATTTTAACTATTATGTATAATGGTGTCATTCATGTTTGTTTACATGTTTCTGTGTGAACATGTTCTCAGTTCTTTCAGATTATAGCAAAGAATGAAAGTGCTAGGTCAGGTGGTGACTCTGTACTGACATTTTAATGAACTGCCAGATTCACCTGCAACATGGCTGAAACATTTGTCTTTTTCCCCAGCAATGTGTGAGGGATCTAGCAACTTTAATTGTAGACTATCTCTATTTAAAAATAATAGTCTTTTTTTTTCCCCCTTCTTGGTCTTTGTCTATTATGTGTCATCATCACAACAGAATACCTGAGATGGGGTGATACAGAAAGAAATTTATTGCTTATGATTTGGAACTCTAGGGAGTTCAAAGTGGGGAGCTGGGGCCTTTCTAGCTGGGTTAGAATATGGTGGAGGGTAGCAAATACAGAAGACAGGTAGCATATTGGCCAGGTCTCTCTCGTCTCTTATAGGCCATCATAGGGTTGCTTGTGTACCTACAGTGCATAAAAAATAACCTTGTCCACAAAATATCCCATACTGTTTCAGCATCTTCTTGGATCTAGTTTATTAAGATATATGAATCCTGATTTAATGACCCTAATCCAAAGGTGATGCCAGAGACAAACCTCTTGATTTCGTTGATCCTAGGCATAAATGACACCTAAGCAATCCTTTGTTGATCTTTTGACTTGTACTAAAGGAATCCTTCAATGTTCTCACTCAACTACAATCTCAAATGTCATTTAAAGAGCACATGCCGCTTGTGAATGGAGCCCAATTCTGTACAGCGAGCTCCTTGTATGAGAGGAATCTGCACGGTGGCCTACATTTGTCTCTGAACTTCTGGCTGAGTAAAACTGTCCATCTCATCAGTGTAGAGAGAGGAAATCCAGGAAGCAAGGCCCCAGGATGATTCCTACAGTTTATAAAATGCGGAGACAAAGGTCATTAAAGCGCAGGAAGGTCCTGCTCGCGGGTTTAAGTTGAGCCACCTGCTTCTCCACAGCCCCGCCAGACACAAGCCGAAGCTGACCTTCAGCTCTAAGTATGAGTTCTACTTCAAATAGACAATTTATTAAAACCAATGCAGGTTTACTAAAATAGCAAGCAATTAGTGGCTATCCCTTGGGGGCCTCGAGGACTCTAAGATTAAGTAACCAAACCCCATCTACTTTTAGGTTCCGTTGCTCTAGATTTGGGAACACTGTTGTCCCTACCTCAGAAAGTAGTCCCCTAAATGCCCCTGAGCTCAGTGACAAAGAACAAATAATGGCCACTGGCCTTGTGATGTACACAGAGCAGAGAGAGCTGCCAGGGGCTTGCAGGAAGGCCTTGGAAAGGTGAATAACAATCAAGCAAGCCTGCCCTTTGCCAACGGAGCCCTGAGGTGCTTCCTGCCAGGCAGGAACCTCCTTCTGGAAACTTCTGGGAAGCCATCTGTCGTTTTGGCTTCTGTTGCTTACTAACTATGCTGATTTAATTAAAGTTGTATCAAAGAGCAAAGCGAAGCATTCCTACAGTGCTGTTGGATAGTGATTCTCTTTTCCAGTTTTTCTTTTATTCCAATTTTGGCACAATGTTGGAGGATGCATCTGTGTTTGTCATGAGCTAAGTATCCAGTGGGTTCTTCAGAGGGAAACGGGCTGTGTCCTTTGTACAATGAGGTCAGTGTGAGGGAGCATGAAGGCGATGAACAAGTGTGACCCCATTTTGAGGGAGTTTGTAATCCAAGGCAGAGCACAGTATGATAAGTCAGAGTGATAGCACGGATCAAAAGGGAAGGAATGGAAGCCTTCCTCCCTCCCTGGTGGCTATTGGAGGAATATCCTATCACCTGTGTGTGGTGTACTGTCAGGATTTAAAACTATTTTATCCATAAGTGAAAGCCATAACTGGTTTGCTGCAAGTCCATTAAGATATTTCAGAGCCACTTGCAGTTGCTGGTTCACTACTTGAGAATATCTTAACCTAAGGAAGAAAAGGACCCACTGTCATTATTTTACAAATTGAAGTATTAAAACCTTTATCCACAGACTGCCTAGAAAAATCGGGGGGGGGGGGCAAGTCACAATTACACAGCTTAAACAAATAGGAATAATGAGAGGAAAATCCACTAGAGGCAGTGGAAGGGATAAGAGTGAGTGGTTGGGGCTACAATACTAGGAAAGAAATCTACCTAGAAGCTGAAATGTTGAAATCTGCATTTGAAAGATGCCGCTCTATCTCCTTAGCCTTGGCATCGGATATCACCCGCTATTGAAATTAGAGACCTGGCTGGCTGAACTATAATAACCTCAAAACAATGGCCCGGGGTTGGTTACTTCAGGGGGAAGGGGGGAGTGGGGGGAGAGGGAAACAAAACACAACTATCCCCCCTCCCCACCCTACCCCCGCATCCTAGAGGCATTTGCTAGAAAACCCAGAGGGTACCAACTAGGTTAATGACTAGTCAGCCCTTGTTGCCTTAATAGAGCCCCTTTGTACAGTGCAGCCCAGATGTGTTCCTGGTTGTTTCGACTTCAGGGCTAATTCACTGACGTGAAATAACTGCCTGGCCACTTACCTGAGTCTACTCTCACAAACCTCAGCTGGCAGAGTACCAACCTCATCCCCGGGAGTTGGTACACCAGGTGCAGCTCTTCCTGTTGCCACTTTGGAATTAGAATTCCTCTTCATTGTGTAGGCCAAGTGGGCCTTGAACACACAGCAATCCTTCTGCCTTTGCCTCCTGAGTATTGAGACACCAAGCCACCACAATGAGTTTATAAGAGTTTATAACTGCCATCTGTTTTGTTGTTGTTCTTTTTGGGTTTTTTGTTTTTGTTTTTCAAAACAATATAATTACAGTTTCCCCTCCCCCAACTTCACCCACATCTTCCTCCCCTTCCCTCCTATCCAAATCCACACTCTTTCTTACTCTCTCTCATTAGAAAACAAGCAACCTGGTGCAGTGGCTGGCAAAGAGGTGGTTTGGCGCATGCCTGTAATCCCAACACTCAGGGAGGAAGAGGCAGGTGGATTTCTGTGAGTTCAAGGCCAGCCTGGGCTACAAAGCATGTCCAGGAAAGCCAAGGCTCCACAGAGAAACCCTGTCTCAAAAAACTAAAAAAAGAAAAAGAATAAGAAAGAAAGAAAAGAAACAGGCATTTAAAAATAATAGCAAAATAAAATAAGATCAAATAAAAACAAAACAAACTGGAATGGGACAAAATGAACACACAAAACAGAAGAAAATTCATATAGATGGAGAAACACACATATTTGTACACATAGAAATCCCATAAAACAAAAAACAAAAAACAACAACAACAAAAAAGAACAACAAAACAAAGCAAAAAAAGAAATCCCGTAAAACATAAAACCAGCCGGAAACCAAAAAATCTATACAAAAAGACCAGTAAGGTGAAAACAAACAAAAACCAAAAACCCGGAAAAGCATTATGAGACAAAGAACCTCCAAAAATGCTATTGAGTTTGTTCTGTGGTGTCCATCTATTGCTGGACATGGGGGCTGCCCTTAAAGAGCACTTCATATCCCCAGTGAGTGTTGTAGAAAATATATTTTTCCTTTGCAAGAGGAAATGGCAGATAACTTCGGGTTAGGGATAGGGGCATGTGTCTAGTTCCCCTCTCAGTGCTGGGACTTACCTGCCTTACACCTGCGCAGGCTCTGTGCGTGCTGCCACAGTCTCTGTACGCTTATATGTGTCTGGGGTCTGTTGTGTTTAGAAGTATTTGTTTCCTTGGTGTCTCCTATCCCTTCTGGATCTGATGGGAAGGACTTGATGAGAATATTGTAAGTAATGTTCCATTTAGGACTGAGTTTTGCGAGGTCTCTCGTTCTCCGCTCATTGGTCTATTGACGGTGTCTGCATTGTCCTGCCCTGTTGCCGTCAGGAGCTTTCCTAATGATGGCTGAGCAAGAAACTGATCTATAAGTATAGCAGATGTCATTAGGAACCATCCTACTGCTATATTCCTTTAGCAGAACAGAAGTATTTGCCTTTCCCCTAGGTCTAGGATCTATCTAGTCTTAGGGCCTTGACAACCCAAGCAGCATCAGGGATGGGCCTTAAACCCAGTGTGGGCTGGTTACTGCCCCAAGCTTTGTGCCATTCTTGCACCAGCATGTCTTACAGATAGGTCTCCATTGTAGATCCAAAGGTTTCTAGCTGGGTTGCTATTTACCTTTCTCCTTTGGTAGTCCACAGAATTCCTTCCAGTCCCATGAACACTCGTCAGCATGGAGGAAAGCTCTAGGTAGGCACTGGCTCGACTTTCAGTGTTCTCTGACAGGGAGTTGGTTTCCTCATATCTTGTCAGGCATAAGCAAAATATTCCAGCAGCAAAGTACAGCCTCAAGTATAGACTGCAATCTGCTTCGGACATTGAGATAAACAGGTGGAAATACTTGAAGGGATATATTAGATTTACTTTGGGGCGTGGGTAGCATTCTGAAATTTGGCTGGTTATCAGTAAAGCCAATAGTAAGAAAATCTGAGAGTCTTACTGGGTATTCCCTGTCCTTGGCACAATTCAAAAGCACTCAACTCATTTAATTCTAACGTCAGTACAGAACAGAGCAAAACAAAACAAGAAAAACAGATGCTATTATCTTACATTTTGTAGTTAGGGACAATAAAATACAAAGATGTTTAGTAGCCCACCCCAGGTCACAGAGCTTATAAATGGATTTCAGATGGATTACCCATATTTATTACTTTTAACCCTTACAGAAGTTGCAAGGTCCACCTCCAAAAATGTAATTTTAAATTGAGTAGAGCAGTGTGGCAATTAAGAAAAATATACCGGTGTAAGATATGTATTTACTTTCCCTAAAAACTCTTATTAGTTATTTTAATTTACCTGTTACAGACATGGGTAGATGGTGCTGACTGTGGCTGATGACAGTGTGACATAAGTTACATTCAGAAGGTTGACTATAAACTGTTTTGAGGAACACCAGTAAAACAAATAATGGAGACCGGATGTAAACATCAAAGGAATGTGAAGGCCCTAAGTTATTTCCACTTGTGGAGAGTGTGATACGACTTTCTCACGTACTCTGCTGCCTCACAATTGACCATGTCCCCTGGAGGGGGAGACCTGGTGGCACTCAGAGGAAGGACAGCAAGTAGCCAAGAAGAGACTTGATACCCTATGAGAATATATAGGGGGGCGTAATCCCCCTCAGGAACAGTCATGGGGGAGGGGAATAATGGGAAAATGTGGGGGGGGGGGAGGAATGGGAGGATACAAGGGATGGGATAAACATTGAGATGTAACAAGAATAAATTAATAAAAAAAAGAAAGTTATTTCCACTTAATGATGAGTGAAGGCATTCTTTATGAAATTTGTTGCTTTGAGTGAGAATTACACCCTCCCAAGATATGTATATGTATATGTATATATATGTATATATATATATGCATGGAGAAGCAGACATACAGAATATGAAGATATATACAATATATGTCTATATATGATATGTAATTGATAGATGATATTAAATATAGATAAATAGATAGATGAAGGAGGGGATATTAATATGGGAGTGGTTGGTGGTGGAATTCAGACTTATCCACTTGTTAGATGGCCTGGTTCGTTTGTACTGCCCACTTAACATGGCCCAAAGTTGGCTGGGAAGGGGGAACCTTCTCCCTAGAATGAGAATTGCCTGAATCAGATTGGCCTGTGTCAGTGTCTGTGAGAGATTGCCTTTATTCATGAGTGGTATAGGAGAGAGGACTCAGCTCCCGGTGGGCAGTCCCATCCATAGGCTGCTGGGCCTAGGATATGTAAGACAGCCAGCTCGGCACGAGCCAGAGGGCAAGGCAGGAAGCAGCAAACCTCCAGGTTCCTAACCTGACTTCCCTGAAGCTGCTTTTGGTCAAGTGTTTTTATCAGAGCAAAAGAATGAAATTGGAACATTAGACAAGCGCTCTCCCTAATTTCTTTTTTTTTTTTTTTAATTAAGTTGTTCATATTACATCTCAATGGTTATCCCATCCCTTGTATCCTCCCATTCCTCCCTCCCTCCCGTTTTCCCCTTACTCTCCTCCCCTATGACTGTGACTGAGGGGGATTACCTCCCCCTGTATATGCTCATAGGGTATCAAGTCTCTTCTTAGTAACCTGCTATCCTTCCTCTGAGTGCCACCAGGTCTAATGAAGATCATTGCTTTGTCCAAGAGGGCATTTGAATTTATTATAAAACAGGACTCTAAAGGCATCTTGCTGATAGAAAATGTTCACACAGAATACAGCAGATAATGCTCTTGTGGTGGGCGGCTTCACAGACTATCTCAGCAGGACCAAAACAGCAGCATCCAGCATGAATGTAATGGGCATACTTAAGTGTTTATCTCTGTGGCTGGGTTACATGTTTGCTCTCATGCCTTTCTCCCATCTGTGCCTTTGATGACGTACTCAATCAAAATAATGGTGCCAAATGGGCCTTAATGGGCTTCCCCTAAGAACTGGCAAATCATAATCCTCTTCTCAGAGGCAACTGCTGTCCAAATCCCAGCCTCCCAGGACTTATTGCATGACCAGTGTTGTCAGTCACTGAGTTGAGGGTCTGCCGGATGCTCACTACTTACTCTAATGTGTGGAGGAAGCCATGCAGGTCGGTCATACTTGGAGGAAGCTACAGCTGACTGACTAAGCCCACCCTTGAGCATTCTCATCCATTCCCAGCATGACAGACATAAACCTGGGGAGCATCTTTCATATGCAAACTCGTAAACCTAGAGCTATAAATCATGCACATGTGTGCTTTAGGTTGGGCTTCTTATTTTCTTTGTACTGGAGAAACACTTACTGAAGACTATCTGCAAAGAAGTAAAAATACTTGAGGGATCTTACCTGCTTGGTAAAAATACATGGTTATAATCGCTTGGAGCCAGTCCCACATCCTGAAGTAACAAGACAGGAGGGTTATGTATTAATCCAGGTTCTCTAAAGGAATGCTCTGATACAATGGACAGTGAACTCGTGTGTGTGTGTGTGTGTGTGTGTGTGTGTGTGTGTGTGTGTGTGTGTGTGTGTACATATAGTGTGTGTTCATATATATATATATATGAGTGGCTTACAGGCTGTGATCTAGTAGTCTATCAATAGCTATCTCCTGATGGAAAAGGCAAAGATCTGGCAGTTGTTCTGTCCAGTAGTCTCAGACTAGAGGTCCAAGAAACTCCTAGAAAGCCACCAGTTTTCTGCCTATGTTGGAATCCTTAAGAAGTAGGCTCTAGCACCAACAATGGAATGGCTTGCATTGATGAATTTGCCAGTGAGAGTGAGGCCAAGCTTGGGGGCTCCTTGTGAAGGACCCATGGGCTCGGATAGGGATACCAATGACCTGAGTTTATTGTTTTCTTCACTAGGACATTTGTAGTACAGCATGTGGTTGTGCCTGTACACTGGTTTACAAAATGTATGTATTTGGCAACACGGTCCGTTGCCTTGGGCAATTCAGGTAGTAAAATTCTCCTACCACATGACCTGGATCAGGGAGCCATTAAATGGCATCAGTAAATAAGGTGTATGGCACCAACCAGGGGCTAGCTCTGGAACGTGGCTGCAGTGTGCTTGGCAGAATGCCTGTAGTGTTGCCTAAAGGTGTTGCATCACCTTACATGAGAGTCTAAAGGGAGGGAACCCTCGGTTCACCATGCAATTAAGAAGAGGTCTCTGCTGGGCCCAGGTTTGCCTCCCGGGTATATACATTCACCAGCTCATCCATCCATTCCGTCCATCCTTATGAAGTATTTTTAATGCACAGACAGCTTTCTTGTTAAGTGAATGGAGAAGGGGAAAGAATGCGTGTGGTGTCTGCTCTCATGTCCCCCACTTTAAGCGTGAGGACGTAGCTCAAACAGAAGCACATAGTGAGATAGGTTCAGGTGTGAGAATAACACAAGGTTGTTCCCACGCAGTTGTGAGAAGAACACAAGGTTACCCTGGGTGGCCACCAGGAGAGGCGGGGAGATGCCTTGAGATGAAAATCCTAGCCTGTTCCTTCCAGCTTGGGGATGACATGGGTAGTTGACAGAGTGGCAAGTGAGGAAGGGGAAAGAGTATGGTGGGTGAGGTCTGTGTTGTCAGAGTCACGGGAGGCCATTTCAGGGCTGCAAGAGAGGATACGTGGTTTGATCTATGTCTTTGAGATCCCTCACGTAACTCTGTGGAGCTTGAGTTACCTAGGAGCGAAACTGAACAGGATATAAAATTCAGATGCCTAAGCTAGGATGGAGAGAAGCAGACAAGTACAGCATATATGACTTAACACGAGCCTCCCATTTTCTTATTATACTTGCCAACACCAGTGAGCTTCAGATATATGAAATCATAAATAATGAGTGATTTTGAACTTATTGTTTTAATTAAAAGTATGCTGTCTTGTTGATTTAGATACATTACTTTCTATATAATATATTATATGTGATATACAATGTTTTAGACAGGGTCTCATTATATAGTCCTGGCTGACCTGGAACTTTGTACATAGACTAAGCTAGTCTATGTACATAGACACGTCTGCCAACTTCTGACTCGCATGTGCTGGAGTTACAAGCATGCCCTATCATGCCCAACTGCTTATATTTTATTTCAAAGTTTTGCTCAGTTTTGTTCACCTCTTGAGCTACGTTTTTACTCTTTTTTTTTTTTTTTTTTTTTTTTTTTTTTTTTTTAGCTAAAATCATCTTCACTTCAACCTAATTTCTTTAAGTTAAAGCAATTTTGAATCAGTGTCTTACACTCTCATCGCTTGTTTTTATAACCCTATATTTATTGTTTTTATTAACCCCAAATATGCTAGTTAAGTCTACACTGGTACTTCTTTGTCTCTTGCAGAATAGCACAATTAGGTATTTGGGTGATCCAGGCTGATAGGCAGCTAGGTTGCCGTAACAGTTATTTCCTCCTTCAGTGGCCATATTGCCTGCGATGTACCAGGCAGGGGGAAGGGGCAAAGGGAGCACAGAGGCACCTGGTCATCTTAAGATCAGAATAAAAAAGTGTTATGTGTATCATTTCTAACTATATCCCAGAACAACTTAGTCAACATGGACACCTGTTACCACAGAAGAAGAGATCAGGACTGCAGAGATGGATATAGGTAAATAACCAAAAAAAAAAAAAAAAAAAAAAAAAAGATATCACAGTGGTTCCTGCATAGCAGAAGGACAGCTGGTTTTTCTCTTATCCTGTAGGTATCTGAGTGTCCTTCACTACCAAGAGCTATTCAGTGTCTGATATCACATAGCAAGAGGTGTAGGGTTTCATGAGCTCTACAACCAATCACTGATGGCATTGCTATCCACATGATTTTTGAAATGTGCAGGGTATCATTCCTTAGGAATAATTAGAAAAAGAGTTTCTTGCCTACACTTGAGCTGAACAAGGACAACAATGGGCATGCAAAAGTGGACGCAGAAAGACCACGATAGGCAGCTAAGGAATGCTGGGGAAAGAGGGAGCGACAGTGTTCTTCCCCAGGAAAAAGCACACATACTGGCTATCCAAACCAAATGGTCGTCTCTGAAAACATGCATGCAAGTAACATTATGCAGACCAAGCAGGTTATATTTAGAAATCTATGCGAACACACACACACACACACACACTGACAATTAATAGAAAAAAAGAGGTGTTGACGTTATTTTTATAAAACAGTGCAAGGCCATGAATTTGAAGGAAAACAAAGTGGAATATATGGGAAGGTTTGCAGGAAGGAAAGGAGAAAGGAAATTACGTGATTAAATTATAAGCTCAACAATTTTTTTTAAAAAGAGGTTTTTTTTTTTAATATTTCATGTCTAAGATTCTCATTTGATTTTAAGAAATCTCATCAGATGAGCTCTGAAAGTGTCCAGAGTCAGTACAGACTTCGGCCATTTCAGACTGATGTGTGGTTTTCAAATGGCACTTTCTGTTCAAAGAAGGTAATTATGAGAACCCTACAATAAGAAGCTTGGGGAAGGCACAGTAGAAAAAGATTCCTCCTCCTCTGGGAGGTAATTGTGGGAGGAGGTACTCTACATAGTTAGACATTGAAGTAGGGAGTGCTTTAGGTCAGCGTGGGGCAGGTGGGGGAGGGCTAGCAGAAGGGAGGTTATAACGTTGAGAAATGTCTTCTCTTTTTTTCTTGGTTGTATGGGGAAATACTAAATACTTAGCTGTTTCTCAGTGCTGTGGGGTCATAAATGATGCAAGGCACATAGCAGAGCATACACAGTGCCTGAGCCCCACATGGCGCTGGCAAACAAATGCACACACCCTTCATCTTTGCAATTGTCAGCATCAGCACTGGACAGGATCCTGTGCTACAGTGGAAAGCCTGTGCCTGGCAACCAATATTTCCTCAGTGGACAGTCACTTTCATTGTAATCCACAAAATGGGAGACGTTTGCAAATTACACGCTTTCCAGGCATCTGAGTACCGCTCTTCCATTGGGTCTCTGTTGTCTGTACTGTCTTGGTAAGAGTCATTCTAAGTGCCAGGCGGTAGTGGCACAATCCTTTAATCCTAGCACTTAAGAGGCAGAGGCAGGTGGGTCTCTGAATCTGAGGCCAGCCTGGTCTACAGAGTGAGTTCCAGGACAGCCAGAGCTACACAGAGAAACCCTGTCTCGAGAAACCAAAAAGAAAAAAAAAAAAGTTAAAAGAAAAAAGAATCCTCCTGATTTCAGAGAGCACTCTGATGGAATTGTCTACTTCAGGAAAGCTCCTACTTGGAAAGACTGTTCCTACATTTGCTCCCAGACAGCCCTGAAATCCGTTTTCTCCTTCTCAGAACAACAGAGCTCCCCTGCTCCTCTCTGCCCGGCAGCATGGTGAAGTGACCAGCATACTTAAATAGCTGTAATTCATGAAGTGCCCAAGCTTTTCCCTCAGAATGTCACATGCTTGCCATTGAATTTGGAGCTCTGTGGTGCTTGGTGTCATTTCTAGCTTACTCACTTGGGCATTATAATCAAAATGTGGGAGATGGTTACATGTCCTGTACCCCTGTACCAGTATTGCCAAGGGATTAGCAATGACTGTTGTGCAAGCATTGGCTTCCATTTGACAGTTTGGTATTTCTGCAAATGCTTTGTGTCCATTCATAAGGGCGATGCTTTCATTTGAAATGCTGCAGTCACCAGGGAGAAGGCTCCGTGCTCTTCCCTGATAGGCCAGTTCTCCCTCTGCCTCCTGTTGCTATGGTGCCCAGCAGAGTAACTTCCTTGCCCTGCACATGTAGGAGGCTCCGTCTCCATGGATACCCCCACTCTGAGACTGTACTCTACTGAGAGATGAGCTGCACACACTGTATTTGTGCAAAAGACATATCCCAGCCTGTGGTGGGAGGCTGATTTCAGAAGCAGTGTTTGCCATGAAAGTCTATGGAGCTTTCTTTCTTAGTAAGTAGTGTTAGTCACAGTAAGTAAATGATTATATTGGGTCACAGTGGGGTGTGTGTGTGTGTGTGTGTGTGTGTGTGTGTGTGTGTGTGTGTGTAAAGCTAATTGTAGTAGGATAAAAATTATAGTAAAAACAAAGTTTAACTCTGCCATTTAGGTATTCGATAATACAGGGTCAATAATATGAAAGTTTTTTTCTTTAAATGCCTACATATGTCGTTTTAATTCCCTTAGTCTTCTGTGAGTCTGTGTATGTGAACTAGTGCCAAAAAAATAAGTTTAAAATTACTCTGGGTAATTATATTTTGACATGTTCTTCTCACTCTGAGCATTGCATGGTGCATTTGTAAATAGCGAGTGTGGCATTACCAGTGTCTGAGCTAGGGGAATAGACAAGCACGGCCACAATTACTGCTAATTGGCACCTCACACAGTTTGCAGTGGGCCTCTGTGAAGGTGAGATGTGATGCATTTATTATCAAGAGAGAGTCAGCTTCTGTGATTAATGGAAGAGATGCCCATGTCTGCTGTTTAGCTATGAAAAATATTCAGGGCACGTCTGTCTACGTTAATTTGCTTTTTTTTTTTTTTTTTTTTTTTTTTTTTTTCATGGCATCCAGTAGAAATTTGGAAAGTCTTCATATCCATGGGTTGGGGTGGAAGGCCTTTTTATTTGCATAGTTCCTCTTTGTTGTACATCCCAGGAACATAAGCGTTGAGTTCCCACTGTTGTAAGACATGTGAGTCATCTGGAAGTGCCTTTCATCTGCAGGGCACATGAGTAATGCCTGTGGTGTTAGAATTTATTAGTAAAAAAAACATTAGAGTGGCTATTCATATGGTTACTCTGACTCTAGTTAGTCTTAAAACTGGAAAATTAAGATTTTTTAGAACGTCTTCAATAGACATGTGGCATACAGTGACTCCAAATGAAAAGCAAAAATGAGCTATGAAGTACAAGATGATGATATTTAGTCAAAAAAAGTGAACACAGAGCATTGTGCTAGATTATGAAGTTATTTTGTTTTCTATAATTCATGGCCATTCAAACAACAGACATACTGTTTGGTTTCATCTTTTCCAACAGTTAGTCGTTAAATGGTGGTTGCCCCAAATGGCAGAAGGCCCCATCCTCCGAAAGCATGAATGTGCTGATGACTATTATGTTCCCAACTGGTCACATGGGTCAAGCGTTAGGTCATTAGTTACTGTTTTATAAAAACCATTTCCATCCATTGATACAGCAGTGAGCAAGTCTGTTTATGATAAACTTTGCAGAAAGCATGATCTTGGTAACCTGGAAGTCCTGTCTGTGACTTTGTCCTCAAAGTATTCACTTCATTAATACAGTAAGACGCCATGTCTCTTTTTCAATGTATCTAATGAGTTCTCTTTCTTTTTATCTTTGAAAATAACGTCTCTCTCTCTCTCTCTCTCTCTCTCTCTCTCTCTCTCTCTCTCTCTCTCCTCCTCCTCCTCCTCCTCCTCCTCCTCTCTCTTTACCCCCTCCCTCCCTCCCTTATCTCTCTGTTACTCAGTCTCTGCCTCTCTTTGTCTCTGTCTCTCTGTCTCTCTCTGTGTGTAGGGGGTGTTTCTGTGTGTGTGTGTTTAAAATTTGACCTCAAAATGTATTTGTCTTTTACCTAAAATGTGCAGATAAAAATAGTTTCAATTACCTAAGGTTCTTTGAAGATTTAGCATCCTATGGCATACAAGGAATATGAGGTGGTGGTGTAGTATGGCCGCTGTAACCATAGTCATCATGATTTTTACATCACAGAACAGTCAAGGAAGGTTTGAGATAACAGCTTGAAAAGTGGTTTTTTTCCCCAGCCTTTTAATTGTACTAAAATCCTACATACCCTTGCAATTTTAAAGGGAGTTGTAAGTTTCAATGTATATAAGAGAATGTAACCATGACAAAGTGAGATATTTAGACTTTTGTCCACTTCGAATATGTTGCTTTCTGTTTTGATAGTTACACACGCAGAACAGAATGCTTTCCAGTTAATTTTGTGGCTGCTAACAGAGGCTGCTCAGGCTACCACAGTATGCCAGCATGGTAACTGAAGCTAAGCCATAGCACCATCCAGCTCACATTTATGACACGAACTGAAGAATGTGACCATTAAAATCTAGGCTTGAGTTTTTCAATCTCACTTCCTGAGAAGATTTCCATTCAAGGTTCAGTGGATAAAGTCCTTTGAAGAAAGAGTAATTGAGTTAAGTTGAAAGGTCAGGGGATGATGGGAGAGAAAGGGATGGGAAATAACTGATTAATCTATATAAAAATGGGCCCCATGCTGGGATTTTTTTTCCTTTTGCACTAATTCTGTATGACATTCAAGCAAAAAAAAAAAAAAATCAAATAAATAAGTGGAATGAAAAAGAGAACTCAGTGCCATATGCACAGAGCCTGCTGGTGTCTATTTTAAAGCAATAAAGAGTTGACCTAGATTATACTTTGCAACTTTATTTTTATTTTGCCATTTTAATTTCTACTTTTCTTTCTTGCATATTCTCTTCCTTCCATCTGTTTGCTCTGGAAAGAACATGGCATGTGTAAAAAGTACTATACCACCAGCTCAGTTAAGTAGAAAAAAGGGTGGGGCCGGGGCTCCAGAGGTTAGGAACTCAGAAGCAATGTAGAGCCACACACTCCACCTACATTTTGCTGAGCATAATTTTACATGCACATCACTCAGACGATCTGGTAAAAAAAAAATAAGCCTCTTTTCTAGTGTTCCAAGAGAACAATCAAATCTTTAACGTCATCCCTACTAACAAAGCAACTTTCAGCTCTATTCTATTGCTCTGTAAGTGGGGGTGGGGGTGGGGGAAAATGCCCTTGTTTTTCTCATTGTTGTTAGCCATGCGTTCACGTGCTTGGGCTGTTTGTCACAGTTTGTGTGTTAGGTCTTTGTGCTGCTGTCATGTCATTAGTTGACCCCTGGGAGCACTAGGTGGTCTTGCTTACCAGTTCTGTATGCCGAGGCCTTAGCTGTTCACGTGGAGGGGTGTTCCCTTGGCTGATGCAGCGGTGACACTGCTCGTGGAAACCAGATAGCCCTGAGTCTGCTTTCCTGTGCTCACCTCAGCTACTAAGATAAGCAGCTCCGCAAGCCTGTTCCAGGAAGATCTGATTTCTGCCCAAGACTGGGAGCAGGCCTGGCTGTTCTTGAGCAGTGGAGGCTATGCCTAAACCTGACACCAGTCTTCAGCCTGACAGCCAACACTTTTCTTCCTGAGCAGTAGTGGAAGTGTGGGATCCCAGCCACAGGCTCAGAAGAGAGTTCATAGAGAGAGATGGTTTGGGATCTGCAGGGTGCACCAGTGTCTTCATGCTGCCAAACCCAAAGCAGCAGACCTGGGAGGGGTTTTGCCTGTGCCCTGAGATTTGGCTAGAGTTCTGCAATGTAACATTTCCACCACTAGTCTCAGGCACTGTTTATCAAAACTGAGCCCAGCTCCACATCAGTGTTGCCCACCAAAATATTATGCTGTTATGGACTCTGTGTTATATTTAATTGGTAATTTTAGATTGTTCTTTTTTTGTTGTTGTTTGCTTTTTGAGACAGGGTTTCTCTGTGTAGCCTTGGCTGTCCTGGACTCGATTTGTAGACCAGGCTGGCCTCGAACTCATAGCAATCCTCCTGTCTGTCCCTCCCTGAATGCTGGTTAAAGGTGTGCACTACCATGCCCAACTTTTAGATTGTTCTTTATTGAGATAACACAAACCATCTTTTCCTTTCCTCCCTTGCCCTGCCTTTCACCTGCCCACCCTCTTTCTGTGTTTCTCTCTGCCAGTCATTTCTCTGTATTTTGTTCTTTCTCTTAATCACTTTATTATGTTTTCTCTTAGATTTTGCTGCTTCTCTTCTTTTTTTCTAAAGTGTTGCACATGATGTGTGCATAGAAAAGAGAATTTATGAGTGAGCTAGACAGCATGGCAGCAAACTGTTTCCATTTGAAGAACGGCTGTTATGACGGCCTGACTGCTCTTCCCAGATTCCATTCTCTACCCCACAGCAGGAGTGACCACTATACCAAGATGTGGCTTTGTTTTATCTTGTTTTCATTTCCTTACACTTAAAGATAATTTTACCAACTTGAATATGTAGTCCTGAAAATATAATAGAACTTAAGGGTACAGTGTTTAAACCCTAAAGCAATTTTTTTTCCTTTACTTTCGTGTTCTTCATTGCAAAGTACCTTGTACTGAATAGGTCTTCAAGGGAGGCTCATAAATAGACATGATTGAGGTAGGAGGTATTTTTGTGTTTCTCGATGGCAAAGTAGTATTGACTGACTCTAGTGGGTGTAGTCCTTTGGAAGCTAGTTTTATCTTTCTTCCGGGTGCTTGTAAATGTAAAGGCACAAGAACGGCACATCAAGTCTGATTGCTTGGGGCATCTCCACACTGGCATTTCCAGAGCCTGCTTACCTTCTTTTTGCTGCAATGCCAACATTCTCCAGTGGCCTTTTAGAATGTAGCCTTAATTGTTTGCAAGGCCCCGCTTTGTTTCTCTGTTCCCTCTTGGTTTCTCATAAAGCAATGGAAAGGGAAGGAGTGGGGAGGCCAGAGAACACTGAGTACACTTGAATTTGAAAGTTAACTTGTACAGGGGGTGGGGCCAAGTAGCTGGGCAGGCAAAGGCTTGGCCTGAGAACGCGTGCTCGGTGCCAGCTGTCACTGAGAGTGAGGTACCTGGGGATGGTTCTACTACTGCAGTCCATAGGCAGAGTGTCGTCTGATGGTGAGTACCCTTCATTCTCCTTAAAAGCTATAAGCCTCATTAGGATAAGCAGAAAGCCCTTTTAGATGGGAGGAAGGAGGAACAAACGGGGCGGGGGGGGGGGGCAGTTGGTGGGAGAGGGTGCCCAGAAGCTTGACACTCTTAGGAGCTTGCGGATAGGAGTGGTTTCCGACTGATCGATAGTGATGGGAGGTGCAGGAGATAGACCACCTTCCCTTCCTTGCCTGTCCCCAAGATCCAGGAAGAATACAGCACAGTGTCCCACGCACATGTCCCCTCAGAACTGCAGCTTCCTTTCAGTTCTGCCGGAGGAGGAACGCAGAAAGGAAAGAGCACAGGTAGAATTGCTGACTGTGGAAGCTCAGAGCATACAGTGGCCAGCAACATGATTTCCCATCACTCTTTGTACCTGGCAGCACCCTCTCCCGCCCAGAGACAGGGTAATCTTTAGCAGTGGGACAGCATCGTACCATGAACAGGTGTCACAGGGTGCAAGAGAGAGACCCACTGCCCCTGCCTTGTACTTACTTTCTTTTGAGGCCTTTCCATGGGCTACCATCTCCCTGTTGGCGGCGAGGCCCTCCCCTGGAAATATTTCTGCATGACTTCGCTGTCCCACCTCTCCTCTTTCCACTTTAAGCAGGTGTCAGAATCCAAGCAACCACCCTGAGGGCTTGCGTTTCTCCAACACTCTGTACAGATGTCGGGATTTGCCCAGCTTATTTGTTTTACTTTTATTGGCGTCCAATGTCCATGAAGTCAGCCCCTGGGGGTAAATCCAGCATTGAGCTTTGAACACCTTAAACAATGCACATTGGATTACTCCATTTTTTAAAAAAATAGTTCCTCAGGCTGCATGCCAGATAGTCTTTCCATTTACTGACTGAAATAATTTGCATTTGTTGGGCTTTCTGCCCTTCAGTTCAGGTTTATACATATCTCTTCTTGGCTGTTCTTTTATGCAGGCTGCAGTGCAGCCAACTGTGCGGTACAAGAGAGTGGTTTTTAACGTTTAACTTTTCTTGTTAAATCTTTTTTTTCTTCTTTTTTTTTTTTTTTTTTTTTTTTTTTTTGTTGTTGTTCACCAGGAATTTTACATGATTTTTGTTGTTGTTGTTGTTGTTGTTGTTGGCACTATGAAGTTAGTTTTGTCAACTTATAAGCAATGAGTAAAGAGGCCCCACACTCAGCCCCTTCTCCTCTGACAGGCTCCCCGGCTCCTAACTGGACCAGTTGCCCTGGTTTCTGTCTGGCCCCACCCCCAGCCCCTGCTCCAGATCCTGCTGTCACGTGTCTGCATACAGGAACCACCTCATTCACAAACCGCCGTCACTATGGCCTGCATCCCTCTTTCCAAAGCGTGGCTTCCCCCACTCTCGTGCCTCGCTGCAATGCCTCCCCTGCCTGCTGTATTCCCAGCGGCCCGCACACCTGCCCTGCTTCTCTTCTGCCACATCTTAGCTTGCCCTGTTCCTGTTACTAAGTTCCCTTCCCTTGTTGCTTTCTGCTTCATGTTCCAGGCCCGTCTCGGGTAGCATCTTCCCAGTTGTCCTTCTTGCTCTCTCCAAGAGTTCCTTCCTCTGCTGTGTGCTTTGTGCCCTCTGTGTGTATGTGTGCTACACTCATCACGCAGCCCTGACCCCTGTGATCCTGTGTGCTGGAACATGGTTCTCCATGTTCCTGCCCTACACTGAGCTGTATAGAGTGTAGAAGACACAGCCCATACTTGGCAGTAAGCTGAATTGAATGTCATCGCCCTGGAATCCAGCTGTGAGATCTTTGTGAGTTGTGATGGTCAGCTCCGGATCTGGGAGGAATGCAGACTCAGAGTCAGACAAAGCAGCTAGCTCTGTGACTTGGGGAGACGCGTTATCACCTCTCAGAACTTCAGTTCCCTCATCCTTGCTCTTTCTAGGATTAGACGGATGAAAAGAAACACCAGGTGCCAGGTTCTTGAGCAAGAAAGTTCTGAGGACACAGAGCTTATAATAGCATGTTACCTACCACTGTCATTTCCTGTCTGTGATCCCTTCAAGGCATGTGTAACTATATTCTGCTGTCAGCACTGTGCCTTCCACATTTCTGTTTACATCGTCAGTTAAGCACATTAAAGGAGATAAGGACAAGGATAGAGCAGGGTGACATACTACCAGAGAATTCCCTCGAGGTTGACGGGCAGTCCATTAGTGAGGCTCCTCTGGGTACCAAAGCGTGCTATCACCCAGCGCACATGGCAGCTTTGTTTGTCAGAGTGTCCTAAACATTTGTATCAAATGTCTACCAAATTCCAGACATGTGCTTTATATGACGATCATGATCCTTTCAGAAAACAGGAATGTTTTCTTATATGTGGCTCTCCAGGAACTACTGTTGGCTCTTTTTTGTTCATATGGTACTTTTTTCTACAATTTATGGTGATCAACACCAATGTCAATAGAGTGTGAGTTTTCACAATTCGTCTCTTCATCTACAGCCTGCATATTTTCCCTATCTCCTACTTACCACCACTCTGTAATTTCACACACACACACACACACACACACACACACACACACACAGTATTGCTGAAAGTGATCATATCCCTAAGTGTTTTCAGTGCCTTTCCTCCAACACTCCATCAAACATTTTTTTAAGTCTACTGCATCCCAGGCACCACTGGGGATGCAATGAGGAATAAGATGGAGAGACCTTTCTAGTCACATGCTAATAACTCAGAACTGAGAATGAGAAAGATGGATGGAGGTAACTATGAAAGGAGTACTGATGTGTTATAAATAACCTCAGTCTATCAACTCAACCTGAAGGCAGCATAGGAAAAAGATTATTTTAATTTGGTCACAACCCCTTCCAGGAGACATCACTGAATCCAAACAACCAAGGAATTTTTAGTGCTGCAGAAATTGTCAGGGTAACTGTACTTCCTATGAGCAAAACTGCAGCACTGGTCTCCTGATGCTGAGTAGGCTCATGGTCAGATGTCTGAAAGCACATCCATTTGACCATGCAATATTGTGACCGCTTATGAGCTGGTTAAGAACACAAAGGAGGAGCACCCACTCTCTTCCCAAAGGAGGTAAAGGTCAAGGGTCAACTGAGGCCTGAAGAACAGGTACTGGTTAGACAAGCCTGAAGGGAAAGGAAATCATCCTGGCAGTAGAATCAGTATTGGGTAAAAATTTGGCATCACAGGTCGTGATAAAGATAGTGAATTTTTGTCTCAAGGACACGGGTGACATGGAAGACCTTAAGAAGGGAATTATCTAAGGAGATTTATGATCTGGGGCAGGCAGTTGGGAAGGTGGGATATCTGAAGCCACATCCAACCAACAGTTGCTCATAGTCTGGAAATTGCAATAAAAAAAAATGGTGGTTCCACCAAACATTAGGTGGAGTTCAGAGAATCCTGCTGAAAAGATGGGGGAAGCATTGGAGGAGCCAGAGGGGTCAAGGACACTACAAGAAACCCCACAGAATCAACAAACTCTGACTCATAGGGGCTCACTGAGACTGAACAAGCCTGCATGGGTCTGAGCAAGGCCCTCCATATTTATGTTACAGTTGTGTGGTTTGGTGTTTTGTGGGACTCCTACCAGTCAGAGCAAAGGCTGTCTCTGACTCATTTGCCTGCTTTCAGGACCCCTTCCTCCTACTGGGCAGCCTTAATATACGGGGAGGTGCCTAGTGTTAATGCAACTTGATATGCCACATTCCCTTGATATTCCGGGGTGGCCTGCCCTTTTCTGCAGGGAAATGGCAAGGTGTGGATGAGGAGGAAGGAAGAGGTGGGGGAGGGGAGCAGATGAAGGAGAAACTACCATCGGGATGTAACATATGAGAGAGTAAATTAATAATACAAAGAAGAAAAAAATGGAGGTTTCAGGGAGAGCACACAGGATGAGAAGAAGCAGACAGATCAGCATGCGAGGTTGAGCCGCTGACTACAGTACATAGTGGCACATTAAAAACAGGACCCTGCTATTGTATCAACACACCATGAATGGTCGATCACCCAGGCCACTCGTAAAAGAAAGGAAGAAAAAAGTGTGGAAGATGGCACAATGAAATCTTCATTGGAAAATTTCCATCAGCAAATAAAGATAATAAGAACATAAGTCCAAGATGGAGATGGTACAGGAGACGTTGTTGCGGGGCTCCCCTCAGCACACTATTAAAAAACCCTCATCTGATCGGTATTCAGGTACTGGCAGTTCTTTTTAAAATATATTTATGTCACCCTGTCTGAGAATGCAGGCTCATTCCTGTTATGCAAGAATTCCTAGGAAAGCCGTTTAGTAGTGTGGACATTGCTAAGCTTGGCCCCACGTGGGAGCAACAGCCTAGGGAGGATGATGATGGAGAATGCTTGCTGTGCCCTTAAGGAAAACATCACGGCATTTAATGCCCTCAGCAGCCCCAAGTGAAAGGAATTCCTTAGCTCCTTTACTTGGCATGAGGAAACTGAGGCACAGTGAGGTTAAGCAATTGCTTAAGGTCACACCGTCATTAAATGGGAGAATAGAACCTGCTGGTTCAAACACACTCAAGCAGAGCGGGCTTGACAGTTGCATGAAACACAGTCAGTTTGAGTCAATACTGTGCCAAGTAAAAACTCATTAAAATTTCACATTTTAGAATGTAAATGTGTAAAAACAGTTCCAAAAAATATATACTATAGTGTATAACTATATTTGAAATAACAGTCAAGCCTTCTGTCCCATTCTGTCAGAGGCAGCCTCCGAGAAAACTGCCTCTGGAGTCATCTCAGGCCAGGAGTGCATCAAAGCAGTGGCTCTGGAGTTTCTGTACCTGGAGGGTTCATTAGTGCCCCGCCTCTAAGTGACATAACTCCACAAAGACCATTCTCAGTGAGTCAGAAGCATGTTTCCAGGTGATGTCAGTGCATCTCCCAGGAACCACGCCATAATTGGGACAGTCACGGGTGACTTTTAGAACAGAGGCTGGTCTAAAATTGGTGCCATTGCCACCTGACCTGCTCTGCAAGGAGTTATTTAACTTCCCAAAGGCATGTGGGTGCAGCATCAGCTTCAACTCACGGGTGCTTACCTAGCAGTCTCTTTACTTTGGCAAGGTGTTTTCTGACAGACTTTTATATGGTGGCTTTATCCTTTGACAAAAATAAAACCAAAGCAGCAAAGCCTTCACTTAGAAATCAGACCTTTCCCTCACGTTCAGTTCAAACCCAGTACTTGGCCTGAAAAGAAGGGTTAGTGGCACACACCTCTTTCTCTTTTTAACTTCCATGTGATAGGGATTGTTCTCTCAGAGAGATTGTATGCAAAATCGAGTTAATGCAGTTCCCTTCTCACATGGACTGACTTGGTTCCTTGTCACGGCAAGGGGCAGAGTCATGGAAACACAGACGAAGCCACCGGGGCATTAGAAACATCTTGATGCTTTGAGAGCAAACAGCGTAAGAAGTACCATAGAAAGCAGCATGACCACAGCCATTTTGGACTTGAAAATCGGGATAGAGGGCAGAGCTCATAGGTTGTGCTGTTGTGGTTTTGCTCTCTGCTTTGTTTTCTGAGCTCTTGGCTCTCTGTCATGAGATGGAAGTGGGTATAATGACAGGCTCCCTGTAGGACATTTCTTTTTGCCTAGAGATCTGTCATGCACATTGGTTGGTTCTAGACTTTTGTGGGGAAGTGTTGCATCCCTGAAAATGCAAATAAGTATCCAATTGAAAACTCCAGGGGTTGGGGGCGTGTATCAGCTAACAGGGTGCTTACTTGGCATGAACAAAGCACAAGGTTCAACCCCCAGCACCCTAAAAAACGGCATGGCGGGGCTGTGATCCTGGCAAGTAGAAGGACAAGGTTCAGAAGTTCCGGATCATCCTCAGGTATACACCGAGCTCAGGGCAGCCTGAGCTGCATGAGACCTGTCTCCAAGAACAAAGCAAAACAAATAAAAGAATTTTTAAAACTAGCTAATAAATCCATTTCATTTCCTCATCAATAGGAGATTGAATTAATAAAGTTTTGCACAGATTGTACAATGAAATATTAAATAGGAATAGAATTAATTCAGTACAATTATTTGGAGACTCTTGAATATTGTCCCCAAAGATTATACATCTGATGATGATCTGCTCATTAATTACAAAAAGAAAAACATGTAAATGCTGAACAGGAGACAAGATTGGGAGAACTAGTGTTGGCATCCGGGTTTTGTGGCAAGTTATGGCAGTGGTTTCTACATTTGTTAAAATGCTAAGCATAAAGAAATAAAGCATGCAAAAAAACAAAAATAAAAAATAAAAAGAAAGAAAGCATGCGTGCATAAATAACTCTGTATGTAACTACATCAGGGTTACTTTCACATGAACCGATGATGTCAAGATCCAAAGATTATGTTTAAACCATTCTATACCTCTGAGATTCATAATAAAAAAAGAAATTAAGAAATAGACTTAAAATATAAAAAACAAAAGAAATTTAAAAAGAAATAGATCTTATAACACAGAGAGAATGCTAAAAGGTCACTCTTCCACAGAGAAATGACATGTTTGGTTTCCACACAGCAGTGTGACTGAAGCCTTTGCCTCTCTGGTTCCCATCTTGCCTGTCAGTCATTCAGTTTATACACAATGACCACAAAGGTGCTGCATCCGAAGACTATTAGAAGTGTCAGGGCAGAATGCTGGGGCAGAGTTGTGGTGATGGTGTGACAGGTATAGGGAAAACAGGCACATCTTTTCTTTGGCATCCATTTCTCTGAGAAAGGTATTCCATGTTTCCTCAGAGAAGAGTCTAGGAAGGACTCTTGTGTCACGTGAGAGCATCTCCTAACTTTACCAGTCCCAAGCTTTAGTCCCATGATGACTCAGGAGGATTTTAAAGCTCACCTTTCTCCAAGTCACCACTGTGGCCTTGTGAGTGTTGTCTCTGCTTCTTCTCATGATACTTCTGCCATACTCAGCTACTCCTCCTCATGTCTGCTCTGGCTGCTATGGTCTCCAGTAGACACACATAGTTTCAAAAAGCTGGCTAGTTCTGTGTTCCTGCTTCCTAAAGTCCTAATCCTTTAGCTAGAAATAGTCTGCATTTTTTCTCTTCGTGAAAATTGCATCCCTAATAAGATATTTGTCTCTTTCCCACACAAAGAGCATGTATCAACCTGATATTTTTAGGCAAGAAAAAAACCCATAAGGCATGAAAATATGAGCTAGTGATGTCTTGGCCTTGGTGAACTCTTGGTTTCCACCGGGTGCTCATGGAGCAGACTCCTCCAGAAGGTTCTGCCAAATGGGTTTTCATTGTTTAGTTTCTCACAACAGTGAAGAGTTCAGTCAACCAATACAGCTGAGAACTAAGGATTCACACAATTGCTTCTACTGTAAAGGCAAATGGAGTCTTCACTCTGCCAGACCATCTGCTGTTTGTTTCTGCGTGTGTCTATTCTGAATTCTCCTTGCGCATTCACACACCATGACAGCTTCTCACCCCCTGAGTTCCTGCTCCACGTCCTTCGCCTGATGGCTGCTGCCTTACAGGTTGATATTCAGATGTGATTTAGAGAGGGTGGTTATAAGAAGAAAATTAAGATATGTGCAATACTCTGACATGGACACCATTTTGTTTACCCACACAACATGCGTAGTCCCGAGAACTTGGTGGGACACGTCCTATGGTAACCTTCCCTTCGGCGATGAATGCGAAGCACAGAGAGGCTGTGAACTCTTCTCAAAGCCACATAGCTAGTGTATGTGGCTATTTATAAAAAGAAAAAAAAAACCAAATTCATGAGGATTGAACATACAGGTGATAAAAAGAAGTAGTAATCCTCAAGCCACAATAAAAAGACATCAAGATGTGGAAACTGGAGCCTGGCTGAGTCAAGTGTTAAAACACTAGCCTGTTCAATGATGTGAGGGTACCGTGTGATGCTCCTGGAGATCTCAAGGGAATAAGCCTGTGTGAAACGCCACTATTTGGGTGGCTTGTGGACTGAGTTGCTCTCATTGCTGCTCTGCATGGGGAGGAGGAGGTTGAGTGTGCACACTACACTGAGAGTTTGTGTCCTGGATATTACTCACCAGCAGAGACAAAGATGAGCGGAGACATTTAAGGCTGTTAGATTTCTGAGTTGACTTGTAAACATGCTTACGTACAGCAACAAGAAGCTATTTCAGAATCCTGGTGGACGCCTTGGCGCGGT
This sequence comes from Acomys russatus, assembly GCF_903995435.1. Taxonomy (NCBI): domain Eukaryota; kingdom Metazoa; phylum Chordata; class Mammalia; order Rodentia; family Muridae; genus Acomys; species Acomys russatus. The sequence continues at coordinate 36,938,162 of NC_067153.1, forward strand.
GAGTTGTAAATTGTGCCATCTTATTTCCAGCAAGTGGGAGTTTTTCTTCCATTGAGATCTAGCAATACAAGCTGACTGTACCCCTGTCCTCACAAGACAAGCAAGGATAAAGAGGGAGTGCCAAGAAATATGTCTACTGTTGTTGTGGTTGTTGTTGCTGATCTGTCTTGTATTCTGGACTTAGAGCCACAGGCCTGCCCTGTTGTTTTACTATTGCCTGCATCTTGTCCGCATTCTTCTCCTCCATTCCCTGGCCCCCTACATGGCACTCTGCTTTTACTCATCGCTGCCACCTTTATGCTGCTCTTCCCTGATTTATATTTTCCTGCCAGACACGCAGAGAAGCCATCTCGTTTGGCTAAACACTAGATGAACACTTCTTAAATAGAAGCGACATCCTTTTCAGCTAGCTTTGTTGAAGGGCCAGAGACTCCACTCAGCCCAGCAAACTGATGGGTGAAAAAAACGAGTAACATGCAAGTCAGAAAATTACTTCAGGAAAGAGTGCCGTTATTACCAGCTCCTCAAGATAAGCAGTTAGAATGAAATCCATTACCACGGTGTGTGGGACTCTTCTAAAAGCAGTGGGATGAGGGAGCACACTCCTGGAGCCCAGCTATCATCAATCCTGTCGCCAGTGCTGAATCCGAAAGAGAGGTAATATTAGAGACCTATTTGAGGGTCCTTTTTTCTGTTGGGTATCTCTGCCATAGGTACATGAGCCACCATAAAGGAAAAAGACTAGGGTTTACAGGCCAATGCAAATCTAGTATATGCTAGTGTGCTAGATAGCAAGTTGTCTCCCCCTGCTGAACAGTGTCTGGCACCTGCAGTTGCATACTAGACATCCCTTCTCAGGATCGTGAAGGCCTAAAACCGCGGGTCAACTGCAAAGTGTCATACTAACTTTGCATCCCAAGCATGGAAGTGGCCCAGCTTTGAAACACCTATGATGAGTGTGTGTGTGTGTGTGTGTGTGTGTGTGTGTGTGTGTGTGTGTGTGTGTGAATGAGAGAGAGAGAGAGAGAGAGCTGTTTGTTCACCAGTAAAGTGGGGGTGAAGATATGAATGGTATTCGTAAACAATTGTGGGAATTCATGTGCAGCTTACAAAGAAATGACAACAAGGCCAGGTATACAGCAAGCACTCAATACATTTTCATTATCATTTCAGTGGAACCGTAACTACAGTACAAAGATCAAAAGACATTGCAGACAGCATGACGCCCACCCATAGGAAAGATTCACAACAAGCACTGTACTGAGCCCATTTATCTCCTACAATCACTTGATAAAAAGGCACTTTCCCCTAGAACTGTACAATAAAGATCTCCCAAAACAAAAGTATATGGTGTGTGCATGTGTACGATACAGTTTCTAAAGATGGAAGATTCTGAAACAGGTCACTCTAAAAAGCTGTAGAATTGCCCTTGGGTCTGAGTCTTGTTTTCAGAGCAATCCAGGAAGAGTGCCAGCAGTTTTACTATATAGCACCCAGAGTCCTGGCCAGGTGGCCTTCGAGGTCTAAGAATGTAAGGGAGGAGGGCTCTGAAAATAGTCTCTAAAAGAGCTACAAGGCCATGGGCAGGGCTGCCCAGCTCATCCCCTTCTCTGTGTGGCTCAGCTGTTCTTGGCAGATGTACAGACAACGCACCTGTTGAGCAAGAGTCAATGAGAGACCTATAAACACGGCAAAAAGAAAGCTCAACAAAGGAGGGAAAGCGAATACTTTCTAACCAAAGGCACTGCCTCTAGCTAGATTCTTAATTTTGGTTAAGATTTTAAACACTCTCTTAGCCTTTAGGTTCTCTCTCTCTCTCTCTCTCTCTCTCTCTCTCTCTCTCTCTCTCTCTCTCTCTCTCTCTGTCTCTCTCTCTCTTCCCCCCCCCTCTCTCACACACACACACACACACTTAAAGGTTAATATATTATTTACTTAGTAAATGTTTGTTGAACATTTGTCCTCCTACATGTCAGGCTCTGCTGTAGGAAAGAGGATAATGGTTCTAACCTCGTACTGTAAGGAGGAAATGAGTTTGTATATACAATATGCTCAATACATCCATTAATATTCTTAGTGTTAATATGTTACCATATTTTAGTATGCATGACACTCACTATGGAGCTTAACAGTTGTGCATTTTTCTAGGCAACACCCATAGATATTCCAGTTCTGGAGGTGTAAGAGGAAGGGATGTAGGAATGTGCATTTTTAATAGCTGTCATGCCTGACTGTGGCCCATGGAATGAAACTCCAATAATCAAGAGAAGTGGACTTTCTCTTCATGTGCTGCGCAATTTCCAAATGAAGATGTAGAGCCTGGATTCCAAAGTCTCGTGACTCCAGCGCCCTCGCAATGCTGCATTCAGTGTCATGACTACTTGTAAAATAAAACATTGCATACGTTCTCACACTTGTATTTTTGTGTTAAGAGTAATATGCATATGGCCAGGAAGCCAGGTGACTTGAGATGATAGTAAAGTGAAAATATGTTTGTATTTGCGCTTTCCCAAGTTACTTCGTGATACCCAAGGGAGGCCACAATTGACAGATCATTATTGTCCCTTGAGAAAATGTTCTAGAATATGGTGAGTTGCATGTGATTTTAAGATGTGCTTACACAAAAGCAGATGCCCCATGCCTACTCTCCTGCCTCTTGATTTTATCTAATAACAGTTCTGAAGCTTTTCTCACTTCTACACACCTATCTTTCTCTTCGCATGATTGCCGTGTTCTAGATAGCTGCTCTACTTCCTGATTTAGCCCCTCACTCTTTTTGGTGTTTCGAGACAGGGTTTCTCTGTGTAGCCTTGGCTGTCCTGGACTTGCTTTGCAGACAAGGCTGCCCTTGAACTCACAGCAATCCACTTGTCTCTGCCTCCCAAGTGCTGGGATTAAAGGTGTGCACCACTGCATCTGGCAGCCACTCACTGTTTTTTTTTTTTTTTATTCAGATTACATCTCAGTTGTTTTCCCCTTACTTGTATCCTCCTGTTCCTCCCTCCCCCCCCACCCCCACCCCACTTTCACCCTATTCCCCTCCCCTAGGTCTGTGACCGAAGGGGGCCTCCTCCCCTGCCATATATATGGTCACAGGCCACCAAGTCTCATCTTGGTAGCCTGGAAGAAATTCAGGAAAATACAGCCACTCACTCTCAATGGCTGTTTTTCAGGTGCTCCTGTGCAACATAAAACTGATGGAGTCCAACTTTGTTTTCTGTGCATATTACATCAGCACATACTCTTATGAACTCTATGCGTTTTCACAAGCCCTTGATAGAATGCATATTTTCAGACATTGTCCCGGTTTGATAAATGCAAAGTGTCTTGTTTTCACCCATATTCTTAATGTTTTAAGTGAAATTATGTAGCTCGTCATGTACATTAAGTGTTTTTTTCTTGTCATATCTTCTTATGTCATTTGCTCATCTTTTATTGGTTTTTCTTTCCCCAACTTATATAAGTTTTCAGTGAAATTAAGGAAATTAGCCTCTCATCCTACGATATGTTTCTTCTCAGCTTGTCATTTATCTTTAGCTTTTACATTTTCCTACTAGAAGTTTTATTTTAATACACATTATGTCTAAATAATTTGCATTTGGATGTTTTTACTTCTAAGTTATATATTCAAGTATGTGGGTGCTGTACCAATTGAGTGTCAATCATAATGGAAGTAAATCATTTCTAAACTTAGAATAATATAAGTGAGAATTATACTGGCAACTTTTAAAAAACATTACTGTTTCAAAATATAAAAAGCCTTTGCCTTTAGTGGATTTGATCACAAGTCCCTTTTCTGAATAGCACTTGCAGTAGTCTTAGATGACTGAACAGTCCGAATGCTCTGTTTGGCTGTGGAACACTTCTCAGATGCCATCTGGGGCTAAGCCCCCCAAAGCCTTAACAGATAGAGTAGCCTCACCAAATGGGCTTTAGAGCCTTCTGTAGTGTCTGAGGTAACTGTGTATACCCTGCTCCAGCTCTTCCTTGATGAGTGTGCTTGGCTTCAGGGAAAGTGACTCCTCTGTCCTCCCCAGAGGACAGACTTAAAGAGAATAACTTCTATTTGTGGTTGGGGAGGGATTTGAACTGTGGATGTAGATGGTTAGCCTGAGTTAATCAGATAACTGCAATGGCAAAGGAGAGCAGAAGACTTGCTGGTGGTTTAGAAGGATCGTCGGTTCTTACTAGGTAGTAAGATTACCATGTGGTAAAGTGCCTAAGGTCCTTATAAGTGTCCCCAAAGCAGCCCAGAATGTAGCATCCTAAAGACCCAAACACAAGGATGGCTTTAAGAGTAAGTTTAGTTTTCAGCTTGGGCTGAAACTGTTTCCCTGTTCTTCCCTAATTCCATGGCCTTGACCCCTATGCACCTGAGTGCTTTTTAACTCAGCATTATAAAGGAAGAAGAGTAACACTTCTCTAAAGAGCCTAGCAGTGGTACCAAACAAGCAGGCAAACAAAATACCAACCAGATCTTTTGGATGTAGCTGTTTTGCTACCTAAAAATCTCCTTCTGCTGCTAACCCTTGGTCACCAGGAATTTGTCTTCACAAAGGTCACCACCAGCCATAGTCCAGGGCCACCAATGCAGGTGATCACAGATGAGTGACGTAACTTAGATACACAAAGTTTTTTAGTTCCTATGGGCCTTTCAGTCCCAATTTTTCAATAAGCAAATCATTTTCTAGTGCTCTTACAGAATATTTCCGTTAACATCAGAGATTTTCCAATTGGGTACCTACCCAGGCTGATGAGGCAAATACCCTCTTGGGCACAAAGCTGCTACAGGCCAGTGCTATTTCCAAATCCCTGTGGAAATGGAGTGTGTATTGTGAGTCTTTCAGTTGATTATATCCTTTGTCTCAAAATTCTGTTACGAATTTAATGAGATCAGTTAAACAAGTATGTGAATCTGTATGATCAAGTGTATCCATTAATATTAGCTATATTTAAGAGCAGGACCAGACGACCTTGAGCCTTGACATCAGCCTTGACTTACTAGTTGTGTCAACGTGTGCCCCTCCCTGCTGTAAAAGTGATTTCATGACACCTGTCTCCAACTCACAGAGTCTGTGTTATTATGAGAAATAGACTGTTTATGTGGAGGTGTTTGGGATAGTTCCTGGTACAAAGTATTTGCTTCTAATAATAGAAAAAATATGTAAATGGAGAACTATTTACTAATTAAAATGGGCTATATATCAAAGATTTTACTATATTAAGAGAAAAGGGAGCCTACATAATAGTGTGTTGAGTGTGGGTGCTGCATAGTATATAGCATGTAATTTATAGCAAAAGGTTAAGTGTGAATGCTGAATAGTATAGCAAAGGGTTTTATTTGTGGATGAATTTATAGACTTATTTTTCTTCCCCTTGCTTACTATTTTCTAAATGTTCTTTAAAAAAAAAAAAAAAAAGAAATACGTAGTAAATAGAAGCTACATTTTTAATCCCAGCAGAATAAAAACAGTGGTTAGTACTTATTTAGACCTACCTTACGCTGTGTCAACCACGCCTATAATGTTGCTTGAGGAAACTGAGGCATGAAGGGGAAGTGATTTTCCTAGCATTCTCATATAGCAAGAAGAGGTGATATGTGAGCTGGCACAACCCAAGCCACCAGACTTAAGTTCTGCGGTTCGGGTGAGGTGCTCTCTGCTAAAACACAAAGGAGCTACCATGAGCTACAAAGTCTGCAGCAGTGCCCTGTGGCATACACTGAAGATGACAATAGATGCCCCTTCCTCCTCATAATTTCATTACCAACTAATACATAAATGGCAAGTCCAGACCTCTAGGCTTTTTCTTCTTTTGCTTAGTGAATTGGCTGGGCATATAAGATGACTTTAAAAGTTAGCTTTCTCAGCTAGTCATAGTAGCATGGAGAATCAACTGATTCTCCCATCTGTTCAGTAGTTCAAGGCCATTCCTGACAACACAGTACCCATCTCAAACTAAACTAAAACCTCAAAGAAAAGTTCATTGATCTTATACCATGTTCACCAAATTGTAAATTTTGTAAAATGTATTATTTGTGTGTGTATGTGTGTGTGTGTGTGTGTGTGTGTGTGTGTGTGTGTGTGTGTGTGTTTACATGTATTTCCATCAGAGAACAACTTTGTGGAGTTGATGATCTCCCTACACTTTCACATGAGTTCCAGGAGTCAAACTCGTCACCAGTCTTGTGCAGCGACTCCAAGTTTGTGTTCCAAGTGCTTTTATCCACTGAGCCATCTCACGAGCCCCCAAATTATAAATATTTTTAAAATACCATTAGTTGAAGTAGGTGTGACATAGCATGTGCATAATATCACTACCATATTATTCAAATGGTTTTGAGTATACCTGCAACAATGGGCCACCCTGAAAGTGCCTCCTAATCTTTTGCAGATATGCAGAAGATAAGATGGAATGTACTGGAACAAAGAGACCTTAGGCTCGAAAGATATTTAAGAGTCAATATATTGAGTTCCGGTAGCAATAAAATGTTAAACCAAGTTAACCCCTTAGCTTGAAGACATGAGTACAAGAGATCAAAGGCATCCTAGATTTTTAGTTAAATTCTGAGTTTTTTAGGTAATTGTTTGTTTCTGCTCTAGAATTTCTGTTTTTACGCAGGCAGTTATTGCAACTCATGACTTTTTGCATATCTTTTAAAAAATGAAAACTGGGTGTTTCCAAGTAAGAATTTCACATTTGAAAATAATACCTTAAACCCGGAGGTCATAACCACAAGACATATCTTTGAAAACGGCCAACTTTTATCACTTAGTAACCAGCCTGATGATGTGCTGGCAGGCGAAGCTGGAGAATTAGCCTGTCAGGAATAGTGTGTTGCCAGGCTACACCACCAATCACCTGTCTTTGAGATCGTCAGATGCTAAGTGTAGCCAGTGTGTTACACAGAAGCAACTAATTAAGTTCCCAGAGATTTGAAAGTGTGTGCCGCCATTAGAGAGATTCCACCATGCATAAGGAATTGCTGGTCTGGCTCCCAGTGAATTGTCGCTCTAATCTGCTAAGAACTGGGAATGAGAGTTGTTGTTCAGCTAAAAGGTCACTCATGACTCATTTCCAAAAGAAGCTGGGCATCCTGGGGGTCCTGGATGCTCGAGAACAGTCCTGCTATGATCCACTGTTCCCCTTCACTTCCCTAGAAAACCTGTAGAAATAATTCCGTTATTGAAATGCGGCAACTATGTCTTTTTTATTAGAATGAGTTTATGTGACTCCAACACACAGCATGCTGTTACAGCTACACGCCCAACTCTCACTTGTTCCCACATCATTATTTATCTTTGTAAACTGACAATCCTACCTCAAAGCCCAAATCCCAGATTTCTGTCTCACGGGTCACGTTACTGTCAACTCCGTTTGGAAATGGTAACTTTCTGTTTTGGTTAAGATTCTGTCCCTATATATATGCCTAGACATTGAAACATCTGTCCTAGAAAGCCACGCCTGTAATCACACAGTGTTGCCCCTGGAGCCAGGGCCTCTCTTGACTCCTTCTAACCGGTTGAGTACAGACTAGAGGTGCCAAGTTCAACTACCGGGAGCTGACACAACAGCTCCAAGATAAACTTCTGGGGAAAACTACTTTTGCCCTGATCAGAGCTCTTCCATTTGCTTACACTTTGGGTGGTGTGAGTTGTTGATAAGAGTCGTCCAGGGGCGGTTGGGATCCCTAGGCCTTCTTGGGCCGCTGTTTATATAGTCTGCTGGAGATTGGCTCTCGGAGAAACCATCTGTCTGTCCTTCTGTGCTAGCCTGTTTATGAAATGGTGCCTGTGCCTGCGCTTTCTCCCGTCTGCCCCGAGGAAAGCACAAAGCTTTTGGAAGCTCTGGAATCTTGGCACTTGCGCCACCTTTAGAGCATGCAGCTCAGGAAGCTGGGACCTGGGAGGCAGGGCGCCCGGCCGCCTGGCCTTGGCTCGCATTTCCTTCATGTCTCTTTCTCTCTCTCCCCTGTTGTTTTTCAGGCAGTGAAGCAGATTTTAGCTCCTCGAGCAGCACAGGCAGCATCTCGGCTCCCGAGGTCCACATGTCCACAACAGGAAACAAGCGAGCCTCTTTCTCACGCAAGTAGGCACCGACTCGTCTATAATTTCCAAGCTTTATGCAGGTGACGTCTTGTCCGTACGGTTCTGTGGAACCACCTGGACTCTGAGTTCGTTATTAGTACTGAGGTTGAGTCCACAGGGACTTGCCACTGGTGGTTTCCTTGCTTCACCTACTGTCCTCCTGTGACCTGGCCTGCTCTCCCTGCCCCCAGCTATCTCTCACGCAGACCTTGGCTCTGGGCCCGTCTCCATCCATCCCTTGCTCCTTCCCTGACTCACTTGTAGGTGCACTGGGAAGTTAAGCTTTGTGTCCAGCCTGCCCACCCCTCATGACCCTATCATTTTCGAGCCACTTACAAAGCCTCTAGCTTCCCTTCTAGGAAGGAGATATTTAGTTGGGAAGAAATGGAGGGGAAAAAAGTGTAAGTTCACAGATGTGGGTAGCCACCTTTGCCAGAGGCAGCGCAAAGCAGCTGGATGTGTGCCCTCTGGAGTCAGGCCTTGTCTGTCCTGGCCTTACACCAGGACCACCCTCTACAGGCTGCACGGCCCTGAACAAAGGCATCAGTTCTCTATACTTCTGCTTCTTGTCTGCAAAACAGTTACGGGGAGGCCTAGGGCTTCAGTTTAGGACAGTGTGTGACATGTGATAGGCATAGTAAATTGCGCACCCTTGACACTGGGGGCAGAGGATTATGGGAAAGTGCATGGAAAGGCTCACGGTTAGTGGGAGGAGTTTCTACCCATGAATAGTGTCCTTAGTCCTCAACAGGTACTTACTGAGCATCAACTGCAAGAGTAAATAGAAATCAGTGAAAGCCATTACGAGTCTAGTAATGTACAAAAATAACACAAAGGTAAAGTGTGTGTGTGTGTGTGTGTGTGTGTGTGTGTGTGTGTAGTGACACAGGAAAATAGAGAGTGCAGTGGGCATGTGTTATGTGTTTGATGGGTGAGTTTCAGGACCTCAGTGATGAAGTGAGCTCCATCAGGGACTGAAAAGGAGTGATGGAATGACAGCACCCCCACCTGGGGCACATCTTAATAAGTCACATCACTGTCCTGGGCCATTGCATTGAAAAATTATTAATAGTGTATGTTTGGGGCCCTGTGCAAATATTTCCTGTTTCTCCTGGTGACTGGTGCTTGTACAGGGAGCCTAAGATGACCCCAGTGCACAGTCTCCTGTTAAACGTAAATCCAGACAAACCTGTGAGAAAAGCATAGGGTCTAAGGGAAGCAAAGACTGCTACTCTGTCCCGCCCCTTTGTCCTTTGGTTATAGAGTGCCTCTGGGATCCCAGGGGAAGGATATGAAAGTTCTTAGCATAGATGAGTCTTTCCCTAAAAACTGACACATCCCCACGGTGAAAGGCATCAAAGAAAATGAGCCCAGAGGCAATTTTATTGTGCATGTCAAAAGAACTTGGGTTTGTAGTTAGATTTCAAGATGTCAATAACACGGAGATCTCAGAGAAAACATTCTAGTCTCAAGTTCAGAATTTTGTGAAAAGCAATCAAAAATTGATGTAGTAAATATAAAACGATTTGTGCAAATCAAATATACAAATATACAAATCAGATATACAAGAATTATTTGGGGGAGGTTAGTTTGTTTTTTTTTTTTTTTTTTTTTTTTTTTTTTTTTTCTTATCTCATTATTTGTATTTTTACCTGCATGAGTTTATATGCACCATGTGGATGCAGGTGCCCATGGCCTAGAACTGGAATGACCAGCAATTTTGAGGTGCATGATGTGGGTGATGTGAGGTAAACCCAGGCCATCTGTAAGAGCAGGATTGTCTCCTAACCATTGATCCCTCTTTCTAGCCCCACAGCAAAATCTTTTATGGTCAAGCAACAGATGTCAATGTTTTAACAATTTGTTTTTGGAAACTGATATTGGTTCCTCACTTTTATTTTATTTTATTTTATTTTTGCTTTGGTTTTTCAAGACAGAGTCTGTCGGTGTAGCCTTGCCTGTCCTGTACTCACTCTGTAGACCAGGCTGACTTCAAACTCACAGAGATCTGCCTGCCTCTGCCTCCTAAGTGCTGGGATTAAAGGCTTGTCTGATGCACTCACAGAGTGCCATCAGTAAATCTCAGTGATGGACTATCTTAGGCTTGCTATGTAATCTCTGTGTTCAACAAGACCAAGCATCAAGGGCAACTCTAAGTGGGCTGGCTATGCACACCAGACTGTGTAGCAGAATCAGATGTGTAACTAATTGCTTCCTGCTGTAGCTGCAATATTTAGTGAAAGTGCTGGGATGAGAGGGAAGGGTGGATATACTGAAAACACTTTTGACAGGTGATTTTCTTAAATAACAAAGCTTTAGAGACTTGCAAGTCAGCTAACTCTTCATCCAACTCTGGTGATATTTGAGGAAGTCTTATTTAATCCGTCTAGAAATGATGGAATAGTGAGATGTGGGTGGTTTGGAATTAGCATCAAATACACCGTTGCTTATTAGGTATATTATTCTAGCTTTGTTTCCTGCTCAGGAAAACAAATAGCAGCAATATCACTGAGTTAAGAAAGCTGATATAGTTCATTACATCGCAAAGTCCAGACCTTGGTTACACACAGTAGAGGTATATTTATAAAATAAAATGAACATGCTGCTTCTACTCCTGAGCTGCAAAGCAAATTGCCACAGAGCAGCTGGCCTGAACAATAAGACAACCAGTTACTTGCCACTTTAGGGACTTTCAGATCAAGATCGGGTAAGGTTGGTGTCTTCTTGAGCCTCTGCTTGGCTTGAAGATGCTCGACCTCCCTGTATCCTTACATCATCGTTGCTCTGAACACATGTGTGTCCAAATTCTCCCTTATTATAAGGGCACCAATTAAATTGAATAAGGGCCTAGCACAACAGCCTAATTTCAACTTTAATTACCTCTTTAAAAGTCTCGTCTCCAAATACAATTGCATTCTGAAGTCTGGGGGGGGGGATTAGGGCCCAAGTGTATGAACTTGGGATAGTGAAAGTGATACAGTTAAGTCCAAAACAACGACAGTAGTGGATGATGACAATGAAGATGAGGATGATGAATAAAAAAATGATGGGATGGAGGTGGCGATACTACCCTGAAGTAAAGGGTCCACGGCTAGGGAATAGAGATCCCTTGGACTCTGGTGAGGTTTGTATCTGTTCTTCTACATTTCTCTGTTCTGGTATTCAGAGGTGTGGGGCGAGCAGAATTTTCTCTTTTCTGTGTATTACATTGTTCGTCCCTGTTAAACCAAGGAATTTAAGGTGTGTGGAGGTGGGGGGCAAGCATTGGGCTTGCTTCTCTGTGGCCCTTACAAACGTGGACTCCCAGCTTCTCCTTTGAAAATGATGACAGTCATTGATGGCGTTCATGTCCATATCTGTTAACCTTTGAGGTGAAGTAAATGAAAGGGGAAACAATGATAGTTTCAAACTGGAAGGTTTTTTTTTTTTTTTAATTAGGTCTTAAGGACATGAAATTCATGTCCTGAAACATGTATGAAGTCTTGATTATGAGTTTTATAAGGCTTGAGCAATATTTTACAGCTCGAGGAGTCTTTCTTTGCTTTCTTCCATATATCAGATGAGTTCTCATGAAATCACCTCATGTAATGCTTGCCATAGATCGTGTATCTCAACACTTTGTTACAAGGTGAATGGACGAATGCTCACACAGATTGGCCAGACAGTATCCAAATGACACCTGTTTACAGGACCGAGTTTATTCCATTTCCATAAGGAGGGAAACATCACTGCTAAGGAATTTTTAAAGTTCCAGCTCTGAACCCCAGCTTAGCTGTACATTCTTGCATTTCTCTTCCCCAAGCCACAGTGAAACATGCGTAAATGGGACACCATGATTTGCACCAGGCTAACAGGATGAAATCCAAGCGTTCACAAAGTATCTGGAACAGCACCAGTGACACTGAAGGCTGTAACGGATGATTAATGGAGAATAACACTCCCCGGGTCAAAGTTATGGATAGCTCTTTATATTCGCTCATCTCTGGCAAGAGTTAACCCTCCATGTTTTCTTGTAGTCACATTGAGAAATACAGTTGCCAGTGCCAGGCATGGAAGCGAAACACAGAGAGGAAACTCCGAGCCAGAGGACATGTTCCTCTCAGCTACTCATCAAGTTCTTCCCACTCTTGGGCTGCTGAAGTTGGCTTGTCACCCCGCCATCAGCCCATCTGTTTCACATAAAGTGTCTCCTTCCTTGTGAGAAGGGGAGTGAGTCTGTTTGGATGATTTCAAGAGGAAAGGCCTTTTAAATTTAGAGTTTGGTGGGTTCATTAGTGTGCAGTATACTTGGTTGGCAGCAAGGTGAGATTGCATTTGAATTTAAATGTGATTAAATGTGAGTGTTGGGCTCACTAGCACTCTTTTTTTTTTTTTTTTTTAAACATACATTTCTCACTGAAATGCTCCAACAGGACAGAACCAGACTTACAACTCCAGATAGAAGAGGGTCTCAGACAGCAGTGCTGCCGTATGAAAAGAATCTTCTTCATGTTAATTTTCCTGCAAAACCAAGCCATACTCCTGACAGAGCACATTTAAGTAATTTCAGTGTTCTCTGGGTGCTTTTCAACTTTACTGGATATCAAATGTCTGGAACCAGATTAGCAGGAAAAGTCTAAACAAGCTGATCCTGTAATACTAGCCTAGAGCTGAGCTGAGTGAAACTTCTGGAATAAACTTTCATACCCTACCAATTTGACAAAGTCAGGTCCCATGCAATACAGATTGGCATTCAAACTTGTTATATAGTAAAAGATGACCTTGAATTCCTGAGTTTTCCACCTCTACCTCCCAAGTCCTGATGTTACAGGGATACACCACATCAGGCTAGATTCTCAAACCAACTCTGTGAGAAAGGCATGATGTTTGTGTGGTGTGTGGTATGTGTGTATGGTGTGTGCAGGATGTGTATGTGCTGTATTATGTCTGTATGATGTTGTGTATGTACGGTGTGTGTGTGTTGTGTGTATTATGTCTGTATGATGTGGTGTGTGTGAGTGTGTATGGTGTGTGTGTGTGTGTGTTGTATATATTTTGTCTGTATGATGTGTATGTGTGTACGTGGAATATGTGTGTTGTGTGTATTATGTCTGTATGGTGTGTTGTGTGTGAGTGTGTGTGGTGTATGTGTGTTGTGTGTATTATGTCTGTATGGTGTGTTGTGTGTGAGTGTGTTGTGTGTTTAAAGTGATTTTCTTAAATGTTTAATAAATGGCAGCACAAGGACTCAAACCCAGCTAGTTCATTTCAACAATCATGCTGGACAGCAAAAATTACAGGTTCAAAAATGCCAAGGTGAAAACAAGCACAGATCCTTCAAGAAGCTACATCATTTGTAAAATTGGGGTATTTAGGAGGACGGCTTGGAAGGAATGCTGAACTGGACCTGGACACCATCGTAAGGATTCTAGGCTTCACTCTGGTGACAGTGGGAAAGTACTGAAGGTCTTGGAGCAAGGCAATAGTATTCCAGCTCCTCACTGGAAAGGCATTGGCCTCCTGTAGGAGGGAGCAAGGCCAAATAGAAACTGTTTGAAAGAACAGGAGGGGGAGGGGGTCTTTGTATTCATTGTACAAGGAGGACAAATAATAAGTGGCTGGAGACCGTGCTGTTTGTGAGGACCACATCAGTGGCCATACTGCCACAGTCCACTCCAGGGATCAGATTTCCTTAGCAGTGACCAGCTTTAGGAGGGAGCAAGGGAACCCCTTAGCATCTTCAACCACACAGATTCTAATTAGCATATGGAATGCGCTTCTTTCAGCCGAGGTTCCCATGGGCGGAGCAATGGAGCATCATCCCACAAGTCTGGCAACAGCCCACCATCCCCAAGGGAAAAGGACCTTGTGTCTATGCTGTGCAGGACCCCACTGAGCCCCAGTAACGTCCACCCTACCTATGCCCCTTCCTCTCCAAGTAGCAGCAACTCTGGCTCTTACAAAGGCAGTGACTGCAGCCCAGTCATGAGGTGAGTCCCATTCGCTTCCTAATGTGTGCTACTTAATTTATCCTGTCTGGGTCTTTTCTTTAAAGATGGAAAAATTATATAACTCTTGGTTCCCATTATAGATTCTGCTTTAATCTGTAATAAGACCCTTTTCCTTCTCACGGTTAGCTAATCCTTTAAGGGTTGATACAGAAAGAACACAAACCACAAGCTAACACACCACCCAACAGTCCAATCAGTCACTAGATAGGAGGGGAAATGGCATTGGCACAGTGGCACGGGGCTGTTCCCATCACCTAGGCACAGGGAGGAATTGTGCTGGTTTTCATTTGTTCATTAAATGCTTATTCAGTAGTGGGGCCTGTGCTCAACACAGAGAACAGAGTGGCAAAAAGAAACGGCCCTCAGGCTCACTGCCAAAGGAGGGGTCTAACGCTCTAATAACAAAAAATCTAGCTTATTCTGCAACTATCTGTTGTTATATGACTATTAATATGTAAGAGGTGAGGCAGGGGTTCAGTTCAGGATAGAGTGATGAGAGACGCCACACTAACACAATAAAACTAAAGTGATACCTAAACAGTGAGTAGGGAGTTAATAGGAGGTGGGGAGGGGTGGGGAGGAGGAAGAAGGGTTGGCATATCCCGAGGGGCTAGAGGGGAAGGCTTGGAGGGTTGGGAACTGAACCTGGGCCATATTGGGCAGAGTGTAGGGCTAAAGGGGCAGGCAGCAGGGGGCTTGAACTGAGTCCAGAGTTAGAGGAGAGCCTGGCAGCCCTCCGCCTCCCCAGCATCCCTATTCTTATTAGCCAGCTCTCTTCCGCCCGCCCCGCCCCGGCTGGGATGCCCAGGCTTAGCTAGGCCTGAGAAGGCCAAGATTCCAGCTGGGCTGTGTTTGCAGAACACTGAGTGCTTCTCCACGAAACACACTGGGAAGAGTGGAGTGGCCTTGTTCCCGCTGAACAAGGAACTTTCCACTCCCACCAAATCAGCACACGTACACTGGCACTGACTTCAGAACAATCTGAATCCAACCTAGTAATAAGCAAGGTCTTCAGGCAGGGGCAAATTGTGAGGCAAGTTAGGTCACCTTGCTCTCTTTCTTCTCCCCCGATTGCCCACTCCCACCCCACACTGCTCTTTAATGCAGCAGCGCATTCATCTGAACCGATAGCCCTGGCCTGGAGACAGGCATGCACTACCTCATATGAAATCATTCCTAAGCCTTAGAGAACCTCCCTGCACTGCCCCAGCCTTCCACGCAACAAACAACGCTGAGATTGGCCAGCGGGTTACAGTTACCTGTTCTGCCACAACTCCAGCACCGTGCTGCCATTCTACTCTAGCTGCCAACAGCATGTCCGTTGGGCTGCTAGAGCAGAGTGCCATAGATTGGGTGACTGTGGACACAAACACAAGCTAGGTGTTCACTCAGCTCTGGAGACGTTCTTGGGGGGCTGGGGGGCTCACTTCTGTGCTGGAGACACCTCTTTATTGAATCTTCACAAAGAAGAAAATTATCTACAGAGCTCTCTGGAGTCCTTTTAATGATTGTATTGGTGTATATTAGTGGTGTAAAGTAACATTTTCATTGAGACTTCTACACATGCATATAATACACTCGTACTTACTCATTTCCTTTATCTTCCAGAGATCTACTTAAGGGATCTCTGATAAGTACTAATCCCGTCACAAAGAACCATGCTCATTATGTCTTAATTACCTCCCAATTTGAGGGGGAGGTGTGCACAGACATCCAGTATATTACTCTCCTTTTCTTTTCATAGAAAAGGAAACAAGAGCAAAAAGTAACATCTTGTTACTTGAATTATTTCAGGAGGTCTGGAAGATACATGTCTTGTGGAGAAAATCACGGTGTCAAGCCCCCAAACCCAGAACAGTACTTGACCCCTCTGCAGCAGAAGGAGGTCACAGTGAGGCACCTGAGGACAAAGCTGAAGGAGTCCGAACGCCGACTTCACGAGAGGTAAATCTGGGCTTCCCATACTGGGAGACTTAACACGGTTCCGTCTTTGCAGAGAGTGGCATATGAACCGATACTACACGGAAGAATGAAAACCAAAGCTGTTCCATTAAGAATTTCAGTCTTCAAACAGATTCGTTTTACAATTGCTTTTGCTGTTGCAGTGCAGGAGTTCATGGTAGCTGGTAGGTTAGAGGGATCCTGTCTCCTGAGTATGCTCACTTTTGCCATCAAGAATTGGGGAGGTACATGACTATTTTTAAAAGACAGAGACACGTGTGGCAACAATCCTCTACTTCCAGCAGAACAGGTCACAGTGGCCCCATCAAGCCCCGAAAGTGTCTGGAGAGCGTGGATGGCTGTTGTGCACACTGTAACTCCTGCCAGCTAGTTCTATGCTGCAGGAAGTGCTTCATTATTCTTGGACTGTCTTTAAGGCTTAAGGGCCAGGATCGGGGGTGGGGGTGGGGGGCGTGGAGAGCAAAACCGCCTGTGTCTAGATCTTACCACAGACAGGAGAAAAAAAAAAAAAAAAAAAACTTGACATGTTGGGAGCAAGCCACATTTTCTGCTTTTTGGTTTCCTCTTGGGATGACTTGAGACAAAGTGACTACCAGACATACACTAGCTGTAACTAGGGAGCTGCGTCTGTGCTTGCATTATCTAGGAACTTGACTATATTTCCATCCTCCTCCTCCTCCGCCTTTGCCATGGGCAGGAGACAGTAAACAACTTGTGACTTAATTTGACTCTTCACCTGACTGAAAGAGACCTGGGACCCAAGCTCCACCTCCTGGGCGAACTTTGCGGACTAGTGTGATTTATGAAAAGTCCAGGGGAAGTTTTGAGTCCTGATAAGAGAAAATATAAGAAAGCAGCAAGACTTGATAAAATTGCCAAGCCTAAACTTAGAGAAGCAAAACTAGATGAATTCAGATACATGAAGATGTAGATTGCTTGATCTTTGTAGTCACAAGTAACATGAGGATATATATTTACACTGATTTTGAAGAAATTATATGTAAGAATTTCTCGGCAAGGTTTGAAAATAGGTTTTAAAACAGGCTATTGTAAACATCTTATATTCACCTCGGCATAAAGCAGATTTATTATGCTCTTTTCTGAGATGAGAGAGACTAAGAAACTTGCAGAGCTCTTCTTCAACCTATATATAGCATTTTATTGTTTAAAAAATATCAGCAGACTCTAAGGACAGTTATACCAGGCTATAAGTGATCTTTCAGCTTCTCTCTAATCAGTTCTTCCACAACTTCATATATATTATGAAGGAGTAAACTACAGAGTTAGAAGTAGACTTAAGTAAAGTAGTAAATACTAAGTTTGGTGTACAGGATCATGCTAATGCAGTACTTGGTACAGTCCTTGCTCCACAGTGAGTATTCAAAAAAGAAACAATGGCAGCAATAGTGATTCTAATTCTGGTTACTATTATTAACTTAGCTGTTTTTACAATTAAAGTGGGGCAGTTCCATGGCTACTACTTGCCAAAAAAAGAGAAAAAAAGTCTGAAACTGCTTTAACTTACTTCACACCCTTTGGCTGGTGTCAATTGCTGTCTAGTGTCTAGTGTCGACTGTGCTTGTAACTTTGCCGACCTGTCCTGTAGGGAATCTGAAATCATGGAGCTCAAGTCTCAGCTGGCTCGAATGAGGGAAGACTGGATTGAAGAGGAGTGCCACAGAGTAGAGGCTCAGCTGGCACTCAAGGAAGCCAGAAAAGAGATTAAACAGCTCAAACAGGTGATTGAGACCATGAGGAGCAGCCTGGCTGACAAAGATAAAGGTATTCAGAAATACTTTGTGGACATAAACATCCAAAACAAGAAGCTGGAGTCCCTGCTTCAGAGCATGGAGATGGCACACAATAGTTCCCTAAGGGACGAACTGTGTCTCGACTTCCCCTGTGAGTCCCCAGAGAAGAGTTTACCCCTGAGCACCACGTTTGACAAGATGGCAGATGGGTTATCTCTGGAAGAACAGGTAACAGAGGAAGGTGCCGACAGTGAGCTTCTGGTGGGAGACAGCATGGCCGAGGGCACAGATTTGTTAGATGAGATGGTGACCACCACCACCACAGAGTATGGCGACCTGGAGTTTGTTCATTCCACGCCAAGGCCACCGGCCCTCAAGGCTCTCCCCTTGGTGAGCCAGGAAGAGGGCAGAGTGGTGGTGGAGCAAGCGGTGCAGACCGACGTGGTACCGTTCAGCCCTGGCATCTCGGAGCTCATTCAGAGCGTGCTAAAGCTGCAGGACTCCTGGGCCACAAGCTCGGTGTCCCCAGATGAATCTGGAGCTGACTCAATGGGAAGCTTCTCAGAATCCATCTCTGCCTTAATGCTTGATTTAACTCCAACAAGTCCCAACTCAGCCATCCTCCTGTCTCCTGTGGAGATTCCATTCAGCAAGGCAGCTATGGAAGCCCGTGCAAATCGCCTCATGAAAGAGCTAGATTTTGCAGCCTGTACAGAAGAACGGCTGGACAACATCCTCTCGCTGCCTCAGGGTGGTGTTGTGAGGCAGTACTGGAGCAGCAGTTTCTTGGTGGATCTTCTGGCCGTGGCTGCCCCTGTGGTGCCCACTGTCCTGTGGGCGTTCAGTACTCAGAGGGGGGGTACAGATCCTGTCTACAACATCGGAGCCTTGCTCCGGGGCTGCTGTGTGGTGGCCCTACACTCACTACGCCGCACAGCTTTCCACATGAAAACCTAGTTAGTTATTACTGTGTGCCAATGTGTCCATGTAAGCAACACCAGACGGATCAGTGGAATTCGCTCTTCTCTATTTCGTTTGCACTATAGTCAGTTGAAGCCTGTTCACTGTTTAAAACCAGAGGTATCTTCCAAGGCATGGAAACCTGGTTCCGGTAGATGTCCCACCAGAGTGGTGTAGAAAGCATGCTTACGCCCCTGCCGTGTTGTCTGAGGTACCTGTTCTTATACCAATGGTTCAGGAAGAGAAAATGCAGTCTGCACTTTCACTACAGCCTAAGGCTGGCATGTTATCTCCTTGCTTTGCTTTGTGCCGTTTCAAATGTGTAATTGTTCCAGCATTCCAATGGTCTTGTGCATAGCAGGGGACTGTAACCAAAAATAAAAATGTATTTGTGTAACTGGTTCAAAGAAGACTTGAATAGCTCTTTATTGTCTTTCTTGAGGTTCATAAGGTTTGAGTGTTTGAATTGCTTTTTTTTTTTTTTAATGTAGCTTCAAAGTCTTAAAAGGCTCATTTGCTCTTAAACCTGTCAGTTGATGAAACTATGTAAATTTACACTATACTAACTTATTCTTTGCTTATTATATATAGTGGTTTTTTTGAAACTGTTTGTACCCACATACTTCAGCATGAAAATAAAGATTAGTGTTTCCATTTAAATGTTTATGCCTCCTATAATTGTGAGTTTACTGATACACAAGACCAAATAAGTAGCTCATTCTTTATTAATAAGATTCTATTTAAATGGAACTAAGCAGCAAAATGAGAAAGGAAAATGATTATTAAAGAAAATGAAGGGCTGGAGAGATGCTCCAGGGTTAGGAGCAGAAGTTAACTACTCTTGTAGAGACGCTGAATTCTGTTCCCAGCAACCATGTGGCTCACAACACCTTCTGACCAAACACTGTGGCATATACTCACCAAGACCCCTTCCCTTCCTTTCCCTCCCCACTGTGGCATATACTCACCAAGACCCCTTCCCTTCCTTTCCCTCCCCTCCAGTCTCCTCCCCTCCCTCCCTCCCTCCCTCTTATACACACATTTAAATATACATTCTTTAAAAAGAATGTAAATCTGCCCTACCTTGAAAAGCATTAATGGAAAATAATAGTAGCTCTTTTATCTTAAAGAAGTCATACACTTGCTTGCACACACAACCAGTAAGCATGTGTTAACTCATTCCAGAATAGGTGGGTGAGTTTTTGTTCGTTCGTTTGTTTGTTGCTGTTTAAGCATGCTAGGTTCCCAGGAGAGGAACATTACAAGGGTACCATTCTTCCTCCATCCTCTTCCCTCTCTGTGATAGCAGATCCCCTCCTCCACTTGCCTCAATGCTATCATTATTGATTCTTACCAGCTTTGAGAAGTGGGTATTCTGCTTTACACACAGGGGGAGCTAAAAAGCCTCAGAGAGCAAAACTGCTCAAGATCTCTAATTTCATCTTCATAATCCAAGATTTTAAGTGTCTGCAATGAAAATGCCTCTTTCTACCTGACTACAGAAATGAAGGTGACCTAATGAATAGCCTCTCATTCCAAAACTTTTCCTCTATAGCACTGTAAATAAGTGCTGACCCTGTCGTTTAATGTCTTATTACCCGTATTTCCCTGCGCATGTTCTGTTTCATGCACAGATGCCAAGAACTTAGAGAAAAGAATCTGGCACATAGATCTGAAAAATCACTGCAGAATAATTCATCCAACAACTGCTGAATGAGACCTGCCAACCCAGACAGCCACTTTACTGAGTTGGACACTAACAGGCAGGCAAGGTGCTTCCATTCTCTCTCTGTGAAGAATTTAGTGCTTTCTAACACAATTTTAGACTGAGGCATGTGCCTTGGTGCTTTGACCCAAGAGTGACAAATATGTAAAGATAAGGAACACACCTCTGAGTAACAACACAAGTAAATCATGAGAAACAATGGGTAAAATGTTACACACACACACGGGGAGGGGAGAAGAGAACAAATGTGAAGACCCACAAAATAGAAAAGATTTCAACATATTTTGTGAGCGTTGGGGGCGGGGAGGCCAGGACAGTAGAGCCAAGGGAAGGGAATAGACATATGGGGACATATAATCCATGGGAGTGGTTTGGGTTTAATGTCAATGCAATGAGGACATATTAACGGACTTTAAGCATAACAATGACATCTGCTTGTTTTTTTAAACTAACTTCTGGGTATAGGGTGCCCTGTAGTTGGAGAGGAGTGGGAACAAGGGCCAAGTACTATTTTCATGGTGCAGATGAGAGACCAGCTTGACTGTAGAAACAGATAAAGTGACTAAGCTGAATAAATATAGAAATAATAGGTGAGAGGGGACGAAGGGTAAAAGGAAAAGGGATAAATTAAAGATAACTCAAAGATTTCTAGCTTGAGCAACGACATCAGTGAGTATCATTTGCTAAAAATGAACAATTCAAGAGAACCAAGTTCAGCTGAGGAAAAAAAAAAGCCTGTGATGTCTACTAAAATAGCTATGTGGCGACAGCAAGTAAGTGACTGCATATATACATATGGAGATATGAGGAACTGCCGGGCTAGTTATAAAATTGGGGCTCCTTCACTCTGAACAGCATTTAAAAACACAGAACAGATGGAATCATGCAAGAAATGGGAAAGAAGGCCAAATACTAAGTCCTGTCTTAACTCCTACATTTAGACAGAAGTGAGAAATGATGAGAGGCTGCCGGAAAGACAAGGAAAACTAGGTGAATGGAGTAACTAGGAGAAACAGAGAGTGACTAGAGTGGAGTGTCAAGACTCTGTGAGGAAGATGCATAACGTGAAAGCAATAATGCGTTCTCAGGCTTTGACAGCAAAGTCTTAATGACTGTCATTTCGCCTTTATGGGAGATACATAGGAATGCAAGCTGGAGTGGACCAGCTAAAAGAATGAATAGAAACCCAGAACTAGCCTGTCCATGCCATCACCACACTCCCAGGCCTTGTTCCAGATGGACACCAAGTCCACTCATCTTGCCTGATAAGTCATCCCAAACCACCTCTACCTACATCAAGCACACTCCCTATGGTTTCAATCACTCAGCTCCTTTACTGGCCTTGTCTAGTGAGTTCCCCCAGAATCAAGCCACCTGTGTTGTCTCCACACTTCTACTCCTAGATCTGGTCACACAGATCCTGTACCAGCCCCACCTGAGGCAGGCCAGAATCACACACAACCAATGAAAGAAGGCCGTAAGCCCAGCTCATATCACAAAAACATAACTACTGTGAAAGGCCAAGATAACAGGCACCCCACCCCCCCCGAAACAACTATAGAAATGTCTTATAGACCTGTTCGCCAATGAGGATTATATAGACGAGCTCTAGGAGAGACATTTAAAAGAATAGTCATAAACATAAAAGAATTCATGAAGCTTACTGAAGATATAAACAAATACCTCCATGAACTTAAAGAGGGTAGGAATAAATTCCTCAATGATGTTCATAAAAATAGGAACACACAGCTGACTGGAATGATGAACACAATTTAGGATTTGAAACTGAATGCAGTAAAAAGATGAGTACTGAAAAGGGCTCTGTGAAGATAGAATGAAAAACAAACAAGCAAACCCTCAATAATCCAAGCAGAAAGAAAGCCATACAAGAAGACTTGGCCCGTGTGGACAAAGGACTTGATATCCCGCTCCATAGGTTGACTGCTGCGCTATTCATAAGAGATAGAAAACAGAAGCCACCTAAATGTCCTTCAACTGACAATAATGAAAATGTGGTACATACATAATGGAAATCTATTCAGCTGTGGAGAGATGAAATCATGTAACTTTCAGGCAAATGAAGGAAACTAGAAAATAGACTTAGTGATGTAGCACACACCCCAAAACAAACACTGCATGTTCTATCTGATTTGTGGGTCTTAGCTCTAAATCTTCAGAGAGGAGTCTATCAGCTGAGGTAACTGCAGAAGCCAGGGCAGTAAAGAGTCCATGGGCGTGGGAATAAGGACTTTTAGAGACACAGATGCTATGTAGGGGGAAATGGGACAAAAACATGGGAGGAGTGTAATGAGGGGGCAGTAGGGACAATATAACACTATTTGAAAAAGCCATAGGGATATATGTCTACTTAAATATATACATACATGTGTGTTTGTATCATTACATGTGTATACATACACATATATAATTTTAATGGAGTTATGCATACACATGGGATAAAAATGTTCTCCCAAGAGAGCAATAGACTATCTAACAAAAAGTGCAGTGCCAGGCATGGAAACTTCTCTTCAAGTTGTTAGGAGAGTGTACACACACACACACACACACACACACACATACCTTACTAGTGTGGTGTGTGTATGTGTATACATGTAGTAATTAATGAAGAGGTCAAGAATTTTAAAATGGGAAGAAATGAAGAGGGGGAAAGGTGGAAATTATGTAAATGGATTTCCTCATGTAAGAAATTCTCAACAGCAAAAAGGTGAATGAAAAAAGTGGAAATAAGAGTGTGCACCTAATTTGCTGTTGTTTGCTTGAAGGGAGGTAGAAAAATGTACAACAGCTACAAGGAGATAGGAAGTTCAGAGTTTAATTAGTGAGTAATTCACTCAAGGGAAAGAACCTGGTGACAGAGAAAGAGTTAATTAAAGAAAGGAAGTCTTGAGAAGACCCTGTCAGGATACATGATGAAGAGAGCTCTCTATGGAACCTATCTACTAGAATGTATTTACGGGAGGCAGACATATTTGTGCTTACACAGTAACTTATCTTGCAGTTCTAGTCAGCAGTAGAGGGATTCGGGTGAAGCAGAAGGGAAACTATCCAGGGACGTGAATGTTCGGAAGTGTCCCAAAATAATGAGTGATTATTTTGACTCATGGTTGAGTCACTTTCTTTCCTGTGGTCCAGCCCAGACTAAAAACCTGGATACCGGTTGCTTCCTTGAGGTCCCTCCTTTTGTTTATTTTTAGTCATTGCTAAATTAAGACATTTTTACTTTAAACATTATAAACCTGTTCGTGGTACCTGCTTGTTGCCTTCACAGACTGGAACTCCACATTGCCATCAACTCAAGATGGATCTAGTACTCCCAAGAGGAAAGATCTTCACGAACCACACAACTGTTAGCAAATTGGAAGCAGATGGTCACCAGCAGCAAACTGCTCCTTGCCTCAGTGTCTTGCATCCTTCACAGAATTTAAAAGCTTCAAAGGAAGCAGTTCATTTGACAAACCTAAACCCTGCATAGCCTGTGCACAGTCAAACTGTCGCAAAGGTGAAAGGGGATCCTGCAGCAGGTCTGTCTTTTCCTCTTCCTTGCCTCTTTCCCATCCTCCTCCTCCTGCTTTAGAATGTCAGCATGTACAATCTGTGGAAAATTCCTGCTTTTATCCAGACCAGTCTCTCGAATGACTTCCTTGAAACAAAAAAAGACAGAGCATGCTTGCTTTCTGGAAGCCCAAGCCGTGGCGTTGTTTTGTGAACAAGATGATCTGATCCTGAAGATCGAAGTGTGGTGGAGTTGCTTTCAGTAATTTGGGTGCCTGTGATGTACACACAGGAAAATGGAAACAAAAAGAACAATTCCACTTATTGCACAAACTGCTATCACATCAAAGCAAATGTTAAGCATTTCCTAAGGTTATGTGAGCAAACATTTCAATTTATAAGAAAAGATTTTTCCCAAAGGGATATGCTGACCTTTCAAAGCGGGGGGTGGGGTGTATGCACAATGTGCTCAGATGCCAAGCGGTCTGACATTTGTGGCAGAAGGAAGTCTGTGATTTGCATTTGTCATAGGCTCCACCCAAGCAGTTGGGTCTGTGCTTCTCCCTTGATGGTTTTCTTTTTTAAAAAGTTTGGCGTAGTTTTCAAACTTCCATTTTGGGTCAGTGAGTACTTACACAATTCATGTATTCCTAATCTCGTCCAATAAAATAAGCAGCAATTTAGGAAAATAAATTTATAGCAAACAAATCTTGACACAATGTCCACAAACTCCTAGCTGACTGAAAAAAGAAAAAAAAAAAGAAAAAAGGTATAGTACGTCCAAATACAACGAAATAGGTTTATATCAGTTAATTAAGTTTAAGCCAGAGAGCATGGTGGCACACACCTTTAATCCCAGCACTTGTAGCAGAGGCAGGTAGACGTACCATTTCCAGGACAGCCTGGTCTACATAGCGAGTTCCAAGAGAGTCAGGACTACACAGAGACACCCTGTCTCGAAAAATGATTAGTGGCAGTAGCAGTAGTAGTATCATTATTTTTAAACCACTAGAAATGTATTCTGCTATAACTACCAATTTTGCCTGTCATGGCTGTAACAATGATTCTAACAAAAATTCTAAGTAATTTTGAAATCCAAATAATATTCAGAAGAATTTTGTTTTAAGACCGAAGTATTTCCACAAAATTCAAGTTTGTTAAAGGTATATCTATTAAAAAAGCATTTTGAACAAGAAAAATCCAATATATAAAACATACTCCTAAGTATGAAGCATTTGGAATGACAGTGTGGGACCTTGCCATCTGCCTTCACCCATCTCCTACCACAGAGAGGGCGTAGCATCTGGAACAGTTTGAAAACCACTTTACCATATGAAAACTGTCAGCTTATGCAAGACTTCATCTGGAAACTCTCTGGTTAGTACTATTCTTACCAATGTATTGGCCAGTGTCATATAGGTTTAACTGTGAAGAGGACTTATTACCTCCCACTCAGAGAACAGAGGCCATAAACGCAAGCATCTGGGACCACAGTGACATAAACTGATGTAAAATTCAGCATAGACTCAACCTGTACATATCAGAGCAGGCATCACAGCTTAAAATGTCCAGCCTTCCTCTGAATCAAACGTTCCTACACTAAGTAAGCATAAGTCCTTACAATCTTAAACTAACATTTAATGTTTCTCCACAAGCACATCATGTCAGGTTTACTTAGTTTATGGAGAAAATGAAAACAGTTTTAATAATTTCTCTAGCTCCCCTAGAATGTAGTATATTAGGTATGAGAGAGGTGGGGCTTTCAAAATATCAGCCATGTACTACTTTGATCCATAAGGGTTCCTCCATACTTCACTTAACACAACAATAACATGCTGATTTAAATTTTTATTTATTTATTTATTTATTTTGGCATTTTGAGACAAGGTCTCACTCTGTAGCTCAAGCTAGCCTTGAATTTGTGGTCCTCTCACCTTAACCTATTAAGTGTTCAGATCATAAGCATCCACCACCACGATGTTTTGAAAAGTGTATTCTCATTCTCCAGACATGGTGACACATGCCTTTAATCTCAGCACTTGGGAGGTGGTGGCAGGCAGATTTTAGAACTCTGTGAGCTCAGGACTATGAGGTGAGCCCCATACGAATAAGACCCTATCCAAAAAAAGAAAGTAGAATTCTCACTTTACCTAGCAATGGTGTTGTTTTTCTGCTACAAAATAAGCAGTTTTAGTCAACATAAATCAACAAGCATAGAAGCAACAACTGTGGAGTTAAGAATTCAAGCTATAGAACAGATAAGTGCCCCACCTGCCCTCAACACCCTCCCATCCCCTCCTTGTGGATCCCAAAGACCCACCCTGTTGACACCCCTTCCCACCCCACCTCCAGCACCCATTCTTGTGCCCCCCTCCCCCTACATGGGCTGATATCCCTGGCTCAGATGGAGGCCACACCAGCCACAACAGGTGCAGGCCATTCCAGTCAGAAGAACAGAAGCCCCCTGTCAGACCAAATGCCATGCTAGCTGCCACAGGTGCAGGCCCCAATTCTGCTGGAGACTACCTACTGGACCAGAGGTCATCCCAGCCATCAGAAATACAAGTCACAAAAACCAGAAAACCAAACAAAAAACCGAACCCAAGGAAAAAAATACCACCCACCAAAAACAAACTCAGAAATTGGGACATAAACCTATAGTCATCCCAAACCCAAATGCCTAGATGCCAATATAGAAACACAATCAAGAACAGCCAAGGCAATATGGTACCACCAGAGCCCAGCTACCCTACTACAGCATTCATGAATATTCAACAAGAAAATGATCATAAAACAAGCTTTATGAAGATAATACAGGTCCTTAAAGAGGAAATGGATAAATTCCTTAAAGAAATCCAGGAAAATACAAACATAAATTCCTCAAAGAAGCCAGAATAACAAACAATTGGAGGAAATGAATAAATCCCTTAAAGATGACCAAGAAAAACAAACAGGTGAAAGAAATGAATAAAACTGTTCACGATCTGAAAATGAAAACAGAATAAAGAAACACAAACTGAGGGAATTCCAGAGATGGAAAATTTGGGTAAGCAAAAAGAACTACAGATGCAAGCATCATCAACAGAATACAAGAGATGGAAGGGAGAATCTCAGGTGTTGAAGATTCGAGAAAATAAATAGATGCATTGGTCAAAGAAAATGTTAAATCTAATATTTTCCTGACATGAAACATCCAGGAAAGCTGGGACACTATAAAAAGACCACATATAATATTAATAGGAATAGAGGAAGAATTCTAGCTCAAAGACCCAGAAATTATTTTTAACAAAATCATAGAAAAAAACTTTACTAACCTAAAGAAGGACATACCTATAAAGGTGCAAGAAGCTTACAGAACATCAAAGAGATTGGACCAAAAAAAAAAAAAAAATTCCCCTAGTCACATAATAATCAAAGCACTGAACATATAGAACAACGAAAGATTAGAGGTTGTAAGAGAAAAAGGTTAAGTAACATATAAAGGTAGACCCATTAGAATTACACCCAACTTCTCAATGGAGACTCTAAAAGCAAGAAGGGTCTGGCCAGATGTCATGCAGACTCTAAGATACTACAGATGTCAGCCCAGGCTACTATACCCAGCAAAACTTTCGATCACCATAGAGAAAAGAAGATAGTCTATTACAAGGTCAAATTTAAACAATATATAACCACAAATACAGCCCTACAGAAGGTGCCTAAAAGCAAAGGGATTAACTATCCTATGAAAACACAGAAAATAGAACTTCACATCAGCAAAACCAAAAGGGAAGTGTGTGTGGTACACACATATACACACACACCACCACCACCACCACCACCACCACCACCACCACCACCACCACCACCGACAAGAACAAAATAACAGGAATTAACAATCATTGGTCATTGATATCTCTCAATTCAATTGACTCAATTAGCTAATAAAAAGGCAAAGACTAACAAAATGGATGCAAAAACAGGACCCATCCTTCTTCTGCATACAAGAAACACACCTCAACATCAAAGATAAATATTACCTCAGGATAAAGGATTGGGAAAAGCAAATGGCCCCAAACAGCAAGCAGTGTACCTACACTATTATCTATCAAATAGACTTCCAAACAAAATGAATTAGGAAAGATGGAGAACACTTCATATTCATCAAAGGAAAAGTTCACCAAGATGACATCTCAATTCTTAACATCTAGGCCTCAAACACAAAAGTACACACATTTGTAAAGGAAACACTATGAAAACTTAAATTGCAAACCGAACCACATGCATTAATAGTGGGAAACTTCAGTCCTCAACTCTTACCAAGGGACAGGTCATCCAGAAAAAGAACTAAACTGAGGAATAATTAACCTAACAAACACTATGAACCAAATAGCCCTAACATATGTACAAAACATTTTACCCAAAATAATACACCTTCTTCCCAGCACCTCACAGAACTTTCTCTAAAATTGACCACATACTCGGGTCACAAAGCAAGTTTCAAGATATACAAGAAAACTAAAATAAGCCCCTGCATCCTATTAGACCACCATGGATTTCAACAACAGAAAGAAAGCCTATAAACTCATGGAAACTGAGACACTCGACACTGAATGAATACTAGGCAAAGGTAGAAATAATAAAAGAAATTAAAGACTTCCTAGAACTCAATGAAAACAAATGTACAACATATGTTGTGTCCCAATGAAAGTGGTGTTAGGAGGAAAGTTCAGAGCACTACATTCCTTCACAAAACAAAAACAAAACAAAACAAACAAAACGAAGTGATCTCCTACTAGCACCTTAATAGCACTCTTGAAAGCTCTAGAACAAAAAGAAACAAGCTCATTCAAGAGTAGACAGCAGAAAATAATTAAACTGGGGGCTGAAATCAATAAAAAGAAGCAAAGAGAACAATACGAAGAGTTGGTTCTTTGAGAAAATCAACAAGGTAACAAACCCTTCTCCAAATTAAAAGAGAGAGAATACCCAAACTAACAAAATCAGGAAGGAAAGCGGTAGCTGTGACAGACACCAAGGAAATCAAAAGAATCATTAGGTCATACTTCAAAAACCTATACTCTGCCAGGTGTGGTGGCGCATGCCTGTAATCCCAGCACTCGGGAGGCAGAGGCACGTCGATCGCTGTGAGTTCAAGGCCAACCTGAGTCCAAGACAGTGAAGGCTACACAGAAAAACCCTGTCTCAAAAAGAAAGAAAGAAAAAGAGAAGAAAGCCCCGTACTCTACAAAATTGGAAAATCTAAAAGAAATAAGACAATCTTCTTGATAGACACCACTTACTAAAGTTAAATTAAGATCAGATAAACAATTTTTAAAGAAGAGCTAATATCAATATTCATCAAACTATTCCACAAAATAGAAACATTGCCAAATTCAGTTTATGAGGCCACAGTCACTCTAATACCCAATCCACACAAAGATCCAACAAAGAGTCTTACAGACTGGGTAGTTTATGGAAGATTAGCCTCCCTAAACTCATGGGTTTGACTACTTGGCTTACAAGGAGTGGCACTATTAGATGTGGCCTTGTTGGACTACTTGTGGCTTTGTTGGAGGAAGTGTGTCGCTGTGGAAGCAGGCTTTGAGGGCTCATATATATACTCTCAAGTCTGGCCGGTAAGAGACAGTCCTCCTGGCTGCCTGCGAATGAAGATGTTAAACTCTCAGCTCCTCTAGCACTATGTCTGCCTGGGGAATGCCATGCTTCCTGTCATGATGATAGTGAACTAAACCTCTGAAACTCTAAGCCAGCCCCAAGTAAATGTTGTCCTTTATAAGAGTTGTCTTGGTCATAGTATCTATTCACAGTAATAAAACCCTAAGACACAGACTAATTTCCCTCATGAATATTGACCCACAAATACTAAATAAAATACGAGCACACTGAATCCAAGAATGCATCAAAAAGATTATGTACCACTATCAAGTAAGTTTATCCCAGAGATTCAAAGATGTTCAGCCTACAAAATATATCAATATACTCCACCATACAAACAAACTGAAAAAGAAAAAGACCACATGATCACCTCATTAGATGCTGAAAAGGCCTTTGACAAAAATCCAACACCCTTCATAATAAAAGTCCTGGAGAGAGTTAAGATACAAGGGTAATACCGCAACATAATATAGGTTATTTACAGCAGGCCTACAGCCAGCATTAAATCAAATGGAGAGAAACTCAAGGCAATTCCACTAAAATCAAGGACAAGGCAAGGCTGTCCACTCTCTCCATATCTATTCAATATAGTACTTGAAGTTCAATAAAGTTCTAGCTAGAGCAATAAGACAGTTAAAGGAGATTAAGGGGATAACAAATTGGAAAGGAAGAAATCAAAGTATATATTCACAGATGATATGATACTAAACATAAATGACTGCAAAAATTCTACCAGGGAACTCTTACAGCTGACAAACACCTCAGTAAAGTGGCTAGTTACAAGATTAACAAACAAAAAACACCAGCCCTCCTAAATAAAAATGGCAAACAAGCCAAGAAAGAAATCAGGGAAGTAACACCCTTAACAACAGATACAAATAATACAAAATATCTTGGAGTAACCCTAACCAAGCAAGTGAAAAGTCCTTTATGACAACTTCTCCCATGCTCATGGATCAGTAGGATTAACAGTAAAATGGCCATCTTAGCAAAAGCAATCTACAGATTCAATACAATTCCCATCAAAATTCCAACACAATTTTTACAGACCTTGAAACAATACTCATCTTCAGATGGAGGAACAAAAAAACAAAAAACACAAACAAACAAACAAAAACCCAGGATAGCTAAGACAACCCTGTACAATAAAAGGACTTCCAGCAGTATCACCATCCCTCATTTCAAGGTCTACTACAAAGCTAGAGTAATAATAACAGCATGGTATTGGCATAAAAACAGATAGATAGGTTGATCAATGGCATCAAACTGAAGACCCAGATATAAACCCACATATCTATGGATACCTGATTTTTTACAAAGAAGCCAGAAATAATATACAATGAAAAAAAAAAAAAAAAAGCAACTTCAACAAATGGTGATGGTCTAAGGATATCTACATGTAGAAGAATACAAATAGATCCATGTCTATCATCTGAACAAAACTCAAGTTCTAGTGGATCAAGGACCTCAAGACAGAAGAGAAAGTGGAGACTAGCCCTGAATGCACTGGCCTGAGGGACAACCTTCTGAACAGAATACCAATAGCACAGGATCTAAGATCAGTCATCAATAAATGGGACCTTATGAAAATGAAGTTACTGTAAGGCAAAGGACACGGTCAACAGGATAAAATAGCAGCCTCTGCATATATGTTAGAGTTGTGTAGCTTGGTGTTCTTGAAAGACTCAACAGGCATGGGGACTTTCTCTGATTCTTTTGCCTGCTTTTGGGACCCTTTTCCTCCTACTAGGTTGCCTAGTCCAGCCTTAATATCAGGAGTGTGCTTAGTCTTATTAGAACTTGATATGCCGTGTTTGGTTGATATCCCTGAGAGGCCTGCCCTTTTCTGAGGGAGATGGGGAGATGTGGGGAGAGGGGCTGGAGAAGAGGAAGGAAGGAAACTGTGGATGGGATGTAATAAATGACAAAAAAATAAATTAAAAATAAAATAAAGAATACAAACTATGTTCTGAATATTTTAACCAGTTAAACTACAGGGTGATAGTTAATAATTTATAAGGAACCAAAACTGACAGAAAAATAAGAAAATATACCATCGACTAAGGACATCTTTTTTGAAAAAAAAAAGTTTTTTTTAATGTTGAATATTTTCTTGGTCATTCTGCATCTCCACCAAACCCAAAAAATGGTTATAGATGGTCTACAGAAGAAAGGTCTCTCAGAAGCCATAGTACTGGTCTGCACATGTATGACACCTGTGGCCTTTGCCTTATTAGCATTACGTCCCAATCAAATGAGATATCTGGCGTTATTTTGCAAATGTGAAATTATGTTAATTCATTCTGCCTTGTCCATATCAGAAGCAAATAAACTCTGAACACTTAATGGCATAGCACTGTCACTCAGTTTGTCATCAAGTACAGAAAATAAAACTAAGCTCGTTTTCTTCCAATGTATTAGTTAAGTATTTGAACCCATGCCACCAGCCTCCAAACAATTACAATGTAGTCCTGACAGGCATGTAATTCACTATGTAGACAAAACTATCTTTGAACTCAGAGATCCACCTGCCCCTGTCTCTTAAGTGTTGGGATTAAAGACATATGGTACTATGAACATTTTAAAATAAGATTTTAAGCCAGGCATGGTGGCACACGCCTTTAATTCCAGCACTCAAGGAGTCCGAGGCAAGCAGATCTCTGTGAGTCCGAGGCCAACCTGGTCTACAATATGAGTCAGGACAACCAAAGCTACACAGAGAAATCTTGTGTACATAGAAAAACCCCTAAATAAATAAGCTTTTAGAAAACACAAACAGGTATTATTACTATAATTTATTAATACCATCTTCAGTGAGTTAGAAGTGGGGAAGAACATCTAAAACCTAGTATTTTGGGCAGTTTATAGTACATCCAGTTCAAATTTCACCACTAGGAATTCTGATTAATCACTTATATTACCTGCTCTGAAGCTTTTCATTTTATGCCATATTGATTGAACATGCAGTTGACTTCCTAAGCTTTACCCTCTCAGTATGTAAAATAATGACAGCATTTACTTACAGGATTGCCAGGCAGCTTGTACACAGTTTCTCAGACTTACTGCTAAGTACATGCATGATACTTAGGTTTCCATCACTACAACAAAATATCAAGGTGAACAAATGGAGGAAATTTTTACTTTGGCTTACAGTTTTAGAGGTTTTAATCCAGTGTCCTGGTCCCATTGATTTCGATACTGTGGTAAGGTGGAACATCATGAAAAGATAAAGTAGAGGAAATATCCTCATCTGTAGAAACTGAGAAAAGAAAGAGCGGCCCATGTTCCCAGCATCCCTTTCACCCTTAAATGTCCACACCCTCATGAGCAGAAGCTGGCAGCCAAGCCTTCCTTCAACAGCCATCAGGGGATGGACATTTAAGATCGACAACATCACATCGTAACTACGGACTTCACCCAAAAGGCTATGGCCAAGTCTAACCAGCCAGCCTCTCCTACCTTCTGCAAGCACCAACAGCAGCACTGCAGAGACAAGCAGGAAAGGTACCTGTAGGAACTCAGAGAGAAAAGCGCAAGTGCACAGGGCCTGAGTACTCCCATTTCCTTTTCAAGTTTTAGAAAAGGCCGAGTTATGTAGCCCAGGCTGGTCACTAACTTTATGCAGTTCTCCTTCAGCCTCCTAGTGTTGAAGGAATGGACCTGGCCCCCATACCTAGCTAAAAACTATTTGGTACTTACACTTACCAGGTAATACTCTCAGTTAATCCTTAAAACCATCATTTCCATTTAAAAAACAAACAAACTTGCAAACCCAAGACAAAAACTGCTTAATTTTGTACCATCTCTTCAACTCTAAAGTTTTCAAAGCTGCTGTGACCAGATTAATGAGTAAAGAAAACACCTGCAGAATAGCCATGGAAAAGAGAAGGCTCAGGTTAATTGGGGTTGAGAACATTTTCAGTTTCTCTGCAAAAGCCGCTGCATACAAACTGGCAGTCAGCAGCAGGTATATGCAAGGGCAGAGACAAATTTCTCAGCATGAGGTTGGGTCGTATTTAGGAAGTTCCAAAAAAAAAAAAGTCTCTTTACAGCCAGACAAGACAGAACATGGCCTCTGGTAAAAACACACCTTAACACCTCCCAAAACACACCCAATGGCTATTAACTAAGGGATACTGAAAAGAAAAAGGGAGAAAGAAAATAAAGCAAGAAATAAAAAAGTGGCATATGAAAATTTAGTGGGTCATGACTGTAATCTCAGCACTAGGGAGGTAAGGCAGGAGGATGGCAAGTTACAATTCCAGTTAGCCTGGGCGATGGAGGAAGTTCCCCGACCAGTGGAGGGGAGGCAGGGCAGGAGAGAGGGAATACCAAGAAGAAAGGAGGGGGAATTGAAAAGGAAACCCTCAGCTGCAGTTGTTCCAATGACCTTGGAACAAGCTGTAAATGTTGTAAGGAAAAATAAAGGCAATTACAGGCACACTCAGCTCTTTTTGACGTCATAGCAATTCAAAAACAAAGAGCTAGGTCAAAGGTAGCATCACGTTACTGGTGAATCAAATGTACTCTTCATGGATCTGCCATCTTTCCCAGCCCTCTAATTTCCTTCTGGAAAAGCATAACCTTCCTCCCCTAAGACAACCAAGCTGTAGAACAAAGCCCATGCCTCACTCCCCACTTGGCTTCCACTAGAACTATTCACCTCCCATTGCCTTCCACACTTAAAGGATTTCCTTTGAGCAAAGGAATAGAGTGTGAAAGTGACAGCAATTGGTAGATTCTAGCAACTATGAACTTGATAGATACATTTACTTAAGGTAAACGTATCTGCTATATTGGGTTCAGCCCATCCTTTTAGTACACAGATCACTGGTTCCGGTTAGGGTTGTACTTACTGATAGCCTAATCTATATTCAGGTCCTATCATTGTCATCTTTTTGTCAACTACAAATCTTCATCCAGGAACAGCCACTGTTGTGGTCTGAAGTGAGTACTTACCAAACTTGAGCGATCCACATGAAAATGTTCTCAAATAATCAGTTCAAAATATCTGGTCAGACATCACAAAGGGCCAAGAAAGAGTATTCTAGGTAAAATTTAGTAAGAGATGGTTGGATATTAAACATTAATAAACATAAAATGAGCTTTATATTATCTTTGATTATTTACCTCAAACACAGAATTCAGAATATGAGTAGAAGCGTTCAATAAGCATCTAAAATCCATTATGTCATGCTGGGCAGTGGTAGCACATGCCTTTAATCCCAGGACTTGAAAGGCAGATCTGTGAGTTTGAGGCCAGGCTAATCTACAGTGTGTTTCAGAACAGCCAGGACCACTGAGAAACCATCTCAAAATAACAAAACCAAAAACTACTATGCCTTATCAAAATTAAAAGAACTAAAATAAAAACCATAAGCTTACCAGTTAAAGAAGGCAGTTTGCTTTCATGAAGTATCATATGTATTTGATTCCATGAATTTTGTGGGGATCATATATACCCAATTTGAGACAGGTATTTATATAAAAGTATTTCAGAATTGTTAAATAAAAATATATTTCTTTCTAGTTAATCATATAATCTATAATTTATAAATGGTTTTTGTTTTTCAAAAGCTAAAGAGCCAAGCATAAAAAAAATTACTTCTCACACTCAAAAAGCATAACTAGAGCATACTTCAATACTTTACAACTGTTGGGGGAAAGCAGTAAAATTAACCTCACTAAAGAAAACCATCCTTTATGAATTCTACATTCATGGACATCATAAAATATCTTTATAATGAGTAAATAAATAATTGGGAGAGAATAATTACTAAAATTCTAAATAACTCCACCCAATTGAGAGTGCTGAAGAAATAGTAAACACAGTAACTAACAATGTGGTCTGCTGCTCAAAAATTCCTTCAACCATAGTTAAATTCAACTGAATACAATCCTTAGTCTGAAAGGATAGGCTAAGAGACTTTTAAAATTCTCAGTGCAAAGTTATTGACTTTACTAAGAATTATTACCTTACTTCAAATATATTAATAATGTTTAGCCTGTAAATGTCTATGACATTTTAAAGCCCCATAAATGTTAATTCTGGGCATTAATTTTGAAGACATCTTTAAAGTTTTCAAAGCCACAGAAAATCAGGCCAGTTATATTTCAATGGTGGAAAAAAATTTAATGGTATTTTAAACTGTGAGATGTGTTTTTTCCCATAAAGTATAATATGCAAATTTTCTTTGAACAAGTCAACCAATATCACAAACAAACAAAAAAGGTATGTATAACTTGGTTTGTAATGAATCAGTAATGTTATCTAGTAGAAAAGAATAGGTACCCTGCATTATATTATATAATATATAAAACAAAACAAAAACACAGAGAAATATTCAAGATTCACTTTTTAAAAATCAATTAAACCTGAAGGCTTTCTGCATTTGAAAATCAATGGCTTTTAAGAAGGATGAACACTGTTAACATCTTGACATCTGTAATGAAAGGGAAGAGCTACTGATCCTAGTTCTTAAGTCACACAAACTTGTCATTGCAGCTGATTTTCAACATTTATACATGCAATATAAATTACAGCTCTGTATAACACTATAATACTGTCCAAAAGAAAATAAGAATATTCAAAATATTTGATAAATAAAATTATTGCATTTAATGTTATCTTCTTGAAAACCCAAATCATCATATTCCTTAATGTAGTACCAAACAATGCCAGTTCAAATTATAGATATGTCAACAGTACATAAAAACAAAATTAAGAAGGGTATAAAACCCTACCTACAGTTTGTTTAATTATGTCAAGTGATCATGGAAACAAGAGTATTAAAATTATTTTATAATTATGCACAATGAATAAAAGCATAATAGCAGAGTACTCTTCCACCATAAAATTATTTACACCCATTTATTCAGCTAGAAACACTAGCTTGAGAGGTACTGGTCTGGTATATTCCACTTGAAATCACTTCTCTACAGCAAACAATTGTCTTATATTTGGAACATGTTGAAGAAAATAATTGTCTCATTATTTTTGTGTTTAGAGTCTTGATTACTACTAGTTCAAGGTATTGTGGGAGAATCCTGGTGTCCTGGGCGGCTCGACAAACACATTGAGATGAAGCGGTGGGCTTGTACTCTGAAAGCTCGCTCCAGTCCACACAAGTGCTTGTGGCACAGGCGCGGGCCCAGACCCCTCCCACTGGCACTGGGGCATGAGGGCCAGCCTGTGTTAGGAAAGCTTCACGCCAATTTTGTTTTGCTCCTTCTTCATCAGACGCTGCGCTTCCTTCTCCATTTTCTTCCTTTGCTGTTCTGCTGCTCTCTTCTCTCTGTCTGCAATTTTCTGCTGCCTAAAAAAAATCAGTATCTTTATTTTATAAAATACTACACAGATGAAATAGCAAATAAATTATAGGAAGGGTGCCTTTGTACAATCAAGAAATAAATATTTAATGTCTTAATCTTAATTCTCTGAAAAATAAAGATTTTTTCAAAAGGAGTATTTCTGCTTATCCTTGAAGGATAACTTTATAAAACAGAAATGTTAGCTTTACTGTACAAATGGGCAAAGTGAGGTACAAGGCTAAGAGATTTGCCCAGCCATAGTATTTCTATGTACAAGGGCTAGGAACCCACATCTTTCCTTCTTCAATTATTTCCACAAAAACTCTCTATTTCTATTTAACCATAGCTCTTGTGTATGTCATGGGGAAATTATCTGAAAAAGTTTAATATTGGAATTAATTCTCTTGTTATTGTAATATATACTTTTAAAAATCAGCCAAAGGATGTTAAGAACACATTGCAAAATGGAAATGAAATTTCAGACATCTACTCAGAACCAAGAAACGTAAAGATTAACATCTGAGCAGCTCCTTAAGGCATACAATAGGTATTTATCAATTTCACACTACGACTCCCTGTCTGGTTCTTAGCACAACTCCACTGACTAGAAGTAACAAACCACTCTCTGTTTACCAGCTGCCTTGCACAGGAAGGGAGACTGGCCCCAGAATGATGACGGAGCAGAGAGGGGAGGGTGTGAAGAAGTAACTTCACAAGTGTGTGCGGTTGAAGGAAAGCAGAGGTTGGCACAGAACATCGGACAGGCAGCATCTAGATCTCAGCAGAACAATCCCACTGGGCAGAACTAGAGTATTTTAAGTTAGCAATGGAAAAACTTCTGAGCTTAGAGAACTTGGAATGCAGATACACTTTCACAATACTCAGTGTCTTCCAAGAGGGAGCAATGACACAGCCTCCATGTCCCATTGCCTACATTTGTGCTGCATTCAGCATGAAGCTTGTCTGTCTATTATTAACTAATAATCTCATTCAATTAAACTGTCATTACAATATAAAACATTATTGTTTTCATTTTTGTTTTATTAAGGGAACAATAGATAGGATTAATAAAAGGAGGGTTTTAAAGTAACATTAAGATGCTCTGCTCACAGCTAAAAATTCCATAATATTGTCTTTAAGATTATTAGATTCAAATGAACAGCTCTTTCCTTTGCTGTTGTGCTTCATAAAACTAATAATTAAAGAGTCCTCCAAATTTTATAAAGCATTGTTTTTGTACCTATTATTTATTTTTTAAAATCAGAATAAAAATGTCTTTTTGATGATTCTTACAACATTATTACTTTCGTTCATAATTTTTAAAATATCCTTTATTAAAGACTCAGTTACACTGTCCAAAGGGAAGCTAAATGCAAAAAACTCATGTAATTTTAAAAACGTGAGCCCCCTTCCAGGTTAAAAAAGACATACTGAAAACAAGATTTAAGAGAAAAAAAAAACAAAACCAAAATTCTAGCTATTTAATTGCACCCTCTGCTGGGTATTCAAGGTTACAAAAATTTACCATCAAAGGCAAGACAAGAAAAGAAAAATAAAAGTTCAATTAAGACATCCAAGAAGAAAGTAATTCATTTTTCTATCCATAGAGCAAAAACAACCAAAATTTTAAAATAAAGATTCCATCCCTGTATTTTGGTAATATTTCACATTTTATTTCCTGTGTGCTTGTGGGGGTCGACATGTGTACCGTGTGTGTACAAGTGCCCTGAGGTCAGATGAGATGTAGGACCCCCTGAAGCTGGCGAGTGCCGGGAAGAGAGCCTGGGTCTTGCCAAGAGAAGTGCTCTCACCCACATACCAACTGGAAACTGTCCTCCAGCCCTTTGTATCTGAGGCTAAGTGTACAGAGGGGCTAAGTCAGATTTACAAGAGTCTGCATCAGAGACTAAGTCATAGGTTTGCTTTCCACTGTGGTTCCTTTACTTTTGGCTCAGCATAGAAGAACAAGAACTAAGTTTACTACTCACAGAAACATAGAATGAACATCCAAAAAAAAAATTACCATTAAAACTACCAAATAATATTTACTTTCCTGAGGACTGGGTTGCTAGTACAATCTACCTGTTTTATGGGACTTTCATGGACACTAAAAATCAAGATACATGTGAAGATTAAGGGTGCTTGTTAGCTACTTTCATTCAGATGTGAAGTTCTGACACTATATTAAACTGCGAAACAATAAAAATAAAGTTAAAACTTCTAATTTACAACAGTATGTAACCGTGGCTCACATTACCCATCAGATATTATGGCTGCCATGTAGTATGTGTGTGCAATTCCGTATGCAGGGTTTCTCTTGTAGCCCTGGAGTCCTGAAACTCACTCTGTAGACCAGGCTGACCTCAAACTCAAGAGATCCACCTGCCTCTGCCTCCCGAGTGCTGAGATTAAAGGCGGGCACCTCCACTGCCTAGCTGCAAACAACTTTTGCCATTAAGATTATTATCCTTTAATTCATTCAGTATTTTAAAATCCTGGTTATCATAGAATAAGATATAAAATCTGAGATTTTAGAGCATGTTTAATGAAAAACAAGTTCAATGAGGTTCGGTGTGGAAAATGGAAACAGACATCTGGCAGAGTAGGCTTTCTTAACCTTCAATACCGAAACAAACGGACATTTTCTACTCAAAGTATGAGATAAACATCCTCCAAATACCTCAGAACTTCTTCTGCTTGCCAGGCTGCATCGTCCTCCTCTTCCCATGCATTGGAATTTTCTTGCCAGGTATCTAAGTCACCTAATTCTGACTACATTAAAAAATAAAGAAAAACTAAGATAGTAAAGAGCCATCATTTTTTTTAATATAGCAGTTCAAAGCCAAAACAACCAAAAAACAGTAGCTTTTAAAAATCTATCTCAGAAAAACCTGTTCCTCTTCTTATGGTTCCCTAACTTCCCCACCAATCCCTACACAGAGCATCAGCTTCCAGTCGGCTACATCATGGCTAGAACTGAAGCTTTCACAATAATGCCATGACTTCCACAATAATGCTAGGATGGGTAGCTTTCCAAAATGCTGAAACAGTTCTGGGCAACCGGCACAATAGTGGCCGCCTTATAAGGCCAACCAACTGCTGACTGAGTTTTTGGTTGGTTTCACAACAGAGAATTCACAGCTGATATAATAAACCTGGTCAAACATCTATGACTGTGAAGGTCATAGACACTAGTAAGGATATTTTCATTCAGTGGCACTTTCTTTTTTCATCCTATAGAGATGTAATAAACCAGGCAAAAATCCATGAAAATGTCACAGTTTTTTTACTCAGTTTCTAAAATAGTAAGAAAAAAACTCCACTAGATATTATTGGGTCATATGTTTCTTGTTCGTAGTCTTTGCACTTAAAGTATTTGCTCATTTCTCCACTGAAATAATTAAGATAAGACATTTAGAGATTTAATATTATATATTAAGATTTTTATAATACATAAAATTTTATAATATATTAAAATATATGCAAAGTTTTATATATCTACTAATACAATTCTTTAGTAAAAAATGGCCTAAAGACAAGATAGGTAGGTAAGCATATATAAAAAGTAACTGCATCTGTGACTGGAGAGGCATCTCACAAGGTAAACTGCTTGCTGTGCAAGCATGAGCTCATACTTGAGTTTGGACCCTCAACATCCAGGTAAAAACCTGGGCATGGCAGTGTGAGCCTGTAATCCCAGCGGCTAACAAGTGAGATAGGAACATCTCAGAGGTCCTCTGCCCAACCAGTCTAACCAACTGGTGAGTTCTAGGTTCAATGATAGACCTTGTCTCAGTAAAAAAATACGGTGGAAAGTCACAGAGAAGATACACAGCATTGATTTCACCTCTCCATGCTTGCATATCTGTATAAACACACAACACACACAGACACACACACACACTAACTACATCAAAAACATCTAAACCAAGCCAGCAAAAAAGTAAAAACTGATGAAAAAAATGTTGATATCCTTAGTATAGAGTTTCCACAATACAAATCATGAACTTGAGGATAAAAATAGAATATTCTATTTGAAAAATACTCTACATTGAAAACCTGTAAGTAGTAGTTAACGGTTACTAGATGAGAGACATTTTCTTCAGTGGTGTAGCCACTGGTAAGGTGTTCATGCTCCTAGAAATTGCCACTATAAATAATCCCTCAGCTAAGCTCTTCATAAGCAACCCTAATACACCTCACTGTGTCCTTTTAAAAACAAGACATGAAAGGGACTGAAGAAATGGCTCAGAGGGTAAGGACGCTGACTGCTCTTCCAGAGGTCCTGAGTTCAACTCCCAGAAACCACATGGTGGATCACAGCCGTCTAGAATGTGATCTCATGCCCTCTTCTGGCCTGCCGGTGCATGTGCAGGCAGAACACGGTATGTGCTTCTAATGTCTGTGATTGTGCGTATAGTCACTTAACCCTGCCTCTGCACTATAATCAGTCCCTTCTCTTCCCATACCCGGGATAACTAGTGCTCATGCTACAAGGAGATCCAAATGGAGTGCATGGTTAAAAAAAAGGACTGCGGGCTGGAGGGACGGCTCAGCAGTTCAGAGCATTGTCTGCTCTTCCAGAGTTCAATTCTCAGCAACCACATGGTGGTTCACAACCATCTATACTGAAATCGGATGCCTTCTTCTGGCCTGCAGGCATACATACAGGCAGCACACTGTATACATGATAAATAAATAAATCAAAAAAAAAAAGAGAAAGATTTCAAGCAAGCCTTTGAAGGTGAGCACACTCATCCTACCAAACCCAGTCAAGTCTGTAGCTGACTACAGACTCAAAGCAGTGACTACTTATAGCCTCACTAGGAGCCCTGAGATAGAATGGCCCAGCTTACCCACCGCTGAATTCTTAACTACAGAAACACTGTGAGATAATGAATGATCATTACTATATCAAGTCATTGTATTAGGGTTTACAGCTGTTAGCTGGTGTAATCAATTACTCAAAGCATGCTTAGACCTGTCGAGGCATCTCGATATTTGTGGGATTCTGTTTTCATTTTTGTTTTAAATTCCCAGATCATTCTGATATACTCCCACAATGCTTTCTACTTAGTTCACCACTTTTTCTTTTATAAAGTTAAACTTAAGTTAAATTCATCTTAATTACATCACACTTCAAATGTAAACTTATTCCATGATGAAAAAGTTCATAAGTCAAAACTTACTTTAATCATTTTTGGGGTATTTGCTGCAAATTCTAACTTCTAAATATCATGACAATTTTTGCCTCTAGCTTGTCTGTGTATAATGGTGCCCTGGCCTTAAGTGTTCAATATAACTTGTAATCTTTTAAGATGTTAAGTTGGTAAAGCTAAAGATCAGCTTCTCATGAACTTCTAAACCTGTTCGATTCCTTCAGAGTATTTTTCTCTTCTTAAAACAAAAAACGAAAAAAGAAAAAAATTAAATCTAACCCTAGATCTTATGAACATACTTACAGATTGATGAATAAAAGGCATATCTTGTGTAGCTGCCAATCTACTGGAAAAACCTGTACTCCCATCTGGGATACCAAAGTTCAATGGTTCTCTCTTCTTAATGACAATCTGAAAGATAAAAGTACAACATGATTACAAGGATATTTCAGATAAACCATAGGAGAATAACTGATAGATGTATTTGGTAACAGCTTAAATTGTGCTCTTTCTTCTTTAAAATGTATAATGCAGTAAAAATTAGAACCAAAATTCCCATGCAATTGTAATATAAATTAGTTTCATACTAAGAAAAATTTTATCTCACTTTAAAAAATTCTTATCCAGATGAGACTTGATAGACTGAGGTCAGATGATAGGGAGGAGGGCTCCGCATCTCTGAGGACTACAGGAGGGGGGAAAGAGGTGAGGAAAGGCGTATAGGAGCGAGAGGTGACAATCAGGATGTAAAGTGAACTGGGCTACAATCAGGATGTAAAGTGAACAAAGTAAAAAATAATAATAAAATCAAAATAAATCATTTTTAAAAAGTTTTATCTTTGTCTTCTCCCTATTTCTCAAGGGTCCCTAAAATACCCCTAGGTACTTTTAGGTACTAAATTAACTAATAGCATATCTAATATATCCTACCAGAGTATACCACCCACATGATAGGACAGCTCGACATGCATTAACTCTTTCTGGCTAACAGCATCAGAATATATTTACTTCATATAACATAAATTTCACAAAAAGTACCATCCATCTAAATTAATGTAGTAAAGCCCAGCAATATATTTCTGTAATACAAGACATACATCAACTGAGAAACTGTGAGTTCTCTTCCTTTTCAATACTAAGTATTTGAACAACACAGTTTAAAAAAGAAAGCAGCTGGATGTGTTGGCACACACCTGTAATCCTAGCACCCAGGAGGCAGAGGCAAGCAGATCTCTCTTGAGTTCTAGGTCAGCCTGGTCTACAAAGTGAGTCCAGGACACCCACAGATATTACAGAGAAAAGTCCTGTCTCAAAAAACAAAACAAGGGCTGGAGAGATGGCTCAGAGGTTATGGGCACTGACTGCTCCTCCAAACATCCTGAGTTCAATTCCCAGCAACCACATGGTGGCTCATAACCATCTATAATGTGATCTGATGCTCTCTGCTGGCCTGCAGAGTACACGCGGGCAGAGCACTATATACATAATAATAAATCTTAAAAAGAAAAAAAAAAAAAAATATATATATATATATATGTAGCTGAAACTAAGAAAAAGGTGGCAAAGAAATACATTAGGATTGTGGAATAAATAATACCTTTATGTTATATAAAATATATGTTTATACACACACACACACAAAGATGCATAGAATGTTTGCTGTGTTTGAATAACTAATGGAATGTTCAGAGTAATTTCCTGAAATAGGAGAGTAGAATGGGCAGAATGGACTAACATTACAGTATTAGAAGGAGAGGATGCAGAACGAATGTCATGTACCCTAGTGTAGTGTGAATGAACAGGATGTGTGAGCGCCATCAAGGAACAGCAGTATGTGATATACAAACAAGCAGAAAAAGCTACTGCACA
This sequence comes from Acomys russatus, assembly GCF_903995435.1. Taxonomy (NCBI): domain Eukaryota; kingdom Metazoa; phylum Chordata; class Mammalia; order Rodentia; family Muridae; genus Acomys; species Acomys russatus. The sequence goes on from NC_067153.1 coordinate 36,982,148, forward strand.
GCTGAGGAGACAAAGTCACGTTTCCTTATAAGCCGCTAATATTCTTCTATCTTAAATAAGCACCTACTAGCATCTTGATAAAAAGACAGGAAAGCAGCCATTGTGTTCTTATGGTATCTCTGCATCTCTAACTAATCTCGCTGTCAATCCAAAAGGGAGTGAAGTATAAATGGCTAACAAACTCACAACAATACTAAAACTCGGAACAACTTTAAGAGTATTTTACCATGCACTGGTTACACAAGCTGTACATGGTAATATAATGGGAAATTACCCATTTATAGATACCATCAAACTTGACTTAAAACTGTTACTTTAATGGCTTAAGTTTCCCATAGCAGAGACTAACACCTACAAAGAATTTTGGGTCATGTGAGCACATAAAATTCTTGTTTAATATGACAGAAAGCAAAAATGTTAATTATATACAGGCTTTCTAACAAATATAAACTATATACATAGTTTTAACTTCTAGAATCTAAAAAGTATTTTAATCTCCAAAAGCACAAATCTTCAACATACTTTCTGAGTCTTCCGTATAGTTGGTGTCATGTCCTTGAAATAGTCAGGTTCCAGCTGTTCCAGAGAGTTCTGCTGCGTTGCCACATTGCCATTCCCTCCTTCAATCTTTACACTTGTGGGTGCATCTTCATCCCAGGAAGTCCACTCCTCCACATCCGTCTAAATTTAATTTATTGGATTGTCAGCCACAAAGGAGGGGACAGCATACTGTGTATCTATCTCAGTCTTAATTACAGAAGTGGGCTTCCTAATGCACTTGCTTCCAAACATTCCAGCTATACACATATATGCAATTCAAACCATGTATCAAAACTTTGTCTAGCAAAGGCTTCTGAAAACTGAACTAACACTGCAGGTACAGCCCAGAGAGGGTAGACTGGAACTTTCCACTCAAGCCTAACCAAACTGATTACCTGATTTTAAAAAAAAAAAAAAAATCCACATTCTCCACAAGACTAAAGTAAAAGTCTCAAAACATAATATCCAAATGCCCAAGAAACAAGCCAGAAATTTCAATATAAGGAATCCATGAATATCAAGTCACAAGGAAAGCTAAATGCAAAATGCTATCCCCAAGATGATAGAAACATAGGGCATATCTATAATATTAAATGTTCCATAAAAGTAATACCATACACTTGGAACCAGTGGGGAAATAGATACAAAGAAATAGATACAATATGAAGGACTGAGTAAAAGGTATAGAACTAACAAATAAGAAAATCAACAGGAATCCTGACCACCAAATTACTTTGATGCAGTTTGAAAAGCCGTGTTCTGGAGCATATGCTCCATTACAAACTACCTGCTTCGGGACAGACGAATAGTCAACTGTGGTGGGCAAAGTTATTTGGTCTCCACTTAATTTCCTTCCTCTGCCAGATCTGAAAGAAACAGGATATATTTAAGAACCACCAAAATAAGCAAGAGTAAGCAGCATTTCAGATAGTAATTAACTCAGAAAATGGGACTTTTCAATTTTGTAATTATGTCTTAAGTAATAACTGCCCAAAAAGAAAGCAATGATGAAAAAGCATGAGCCAGCAATCTTGTCAAGGTTTTCAAAATCTTAGGTAATGTAGCTTTTGAGTTAGGATTCAGAATTAAACACACAACTACAGGACTTGGGATGAACTGAAAACCAAACACAAAGGCAAGGCAGTCTGAAGCCCTGTGCGCCTCCAGTGCTTCCGGTTCTGTAGGGAAAGCTGGACCCTACTTTAACCAGGGAGGGTTGGTTTATGTTTTATAGATTTATTGGTAAGATTAACTATTCGACTACTTAAAAGTTTGAAAATCAAACTAAATCAACTGATTTCTAAGGATTCATAGGAAAATACCACACTAATCAGGTTATACTATAATTCAGTTGTTAATGAGGGCTATGCAATCTATGCTGACCATGGTTTTCAAAGTTACTTTTCTGAGTCTGGTTAGAATTACTCAACTCTTCAGCTACCATATCCTCATCTGTAGACTGGATATCCACACCTACATTTCTAAGGTTAAGGATTTAACTAAGAGACATAGTTAAAGCAACTGGAACAGCATTGTCTACACAGCAAGACATTAAAACAGGGTAGCTATTACAAACCCATAATCTGAAACTTGTCCCCTTAGATCTATTTGCTAAAGGGGCTGTTTTATAACAAATTCAGAGGTTGTATGCTATTCACTTAAAGGATGAAGAGAGAAGCATTACAACCTATTACAATGCCACAGGTACAGACTTTACAACACGTAATCTAGATTCACTTTGACACCTAAGACAAGTTTATCCTATATCCTACTGAAGGGCTGATTTTCTTTACAACCGAATGAACAGTCAATTCTAAGCATATTGACGCTGTCAACAGAAATAGTAACAACAAAGTCCTCAATATGAAATCAAATACAATTTCTTATTCTAAAACTAATCTACACTGACCAGAATTTTAGAAACTACAGTAAAGACACCATGTATGCTTCATGACTGTTGTTAACAATGCCTCCTTTCCTGCTTTCTGGAGTCAATACTCACTCCCATCCTGCTTTCCCTCGAAAATGTCTGATCACTCTTCTTCATTCTCTGACTGAACATTTTTTCATCAGTCTTTTGGTATTTCACAGATCCTATCATTACCAGGAGCAATTTCAGCAGTCAACCACCCCACCTTTTCCATGTTTCCTGAGTTCTCACCTACCAGTGACCATTTCTACTCCACATAATTTCATCAACATAGTAAGCTCTGAAGAGGTCAGCCTAGCATTATGTGTAACATCTAAACCTACCACTGGAAAGATAGCTGACTACCATTTACATCCTCTTTTAGTCTACCTAATCTTAAATGTATCACTAAGTTTTTCTGGGACTATTTAGGCCAAAAGAAATACCTAACAGTCTAACAGTTCTACTGACTGGCAGAAGCTTCTTCCCTTTTGTTCAGACAGTCTCTATGTTGCTCTGGCTGTCTCCCAGAAATTCACCTGCCTCTGCCTTCCAAATGCTCACATTAAGGGCATGCGCCATTGCACCTGGCTTCAGTTCCAGGGATTAAGCGGGTAGTACTGATACATGTCCTGAGTTCTTTGTAGCCAATTGAAAAGCTGAGTACACACATATCTTTTCTTTCCCCTTCTAATTTCATTCAGAAAGCTGAGAAAGAAGGAATGCAATTTTGAGGGCAGCCAAGCTACATAGGAACACAGAGGCCAGCCTGGAAAACAGCAATATCCTGTTTCAAAAAAAGAAAACAAACAAACAACAACAAAGACGGCAAAAAATAAAAATCATTATTTTTATTTGGAATAAAATACAAAATTTTACTACTGAAATATGTGTGCCTTTTGGACAGTGCATAGATTCTCAGCCTTGAAATCTGATTGAATACTGCCACCCTCATTTTCTGTTCTACATTAATTTTGGTGGTATAATTACTTTTAATTACAACCCAAGAACCTAGCTTTGCAAATACGTGTTACCCTAGTGCTGCCCATATGAGCTCCCTGAACTAGGTCGGATTTCAGCAGTGTTCAACAGCTCCTGACCACTGCAGCTCTACTGCAAAGTGTTTAACCTAGAACACACTTCTGAAGTTTGGGATGAGTCCTGAGGCACCTCAGCACTTGAGAAGCCAAAGCTAGGGTGTGGCCATGTGGTAAAACAGAAGGATTTGCAATCTAAGGATAAGCAAATGAAGCCAAGTAGTTTCTTCTGGCCAATCTGCACACACATACACAAAAGTCAACTGTATTTATAGTTTCTCTGTTGAAAGTTTTTTAAAATATATTTTTATTTTATGTGTCTCTGTATTTCCTATGTATGCCATGCACTGTGTGCACAGCTGGTATCTGTAGAGGGCAGAAGAGGGGACTGGATCTCCTGGAACTGGAGTTCAGAGTGCTGTGAGCCACCATGTGGATGCTGGGAAATGAACCCGGCTTCTCTACCACAGCAGCAACTGCTTTTAAACATGGCCATCACTCCAGCCCCTCTCTGTTGAAAGTTTTAAAAATAAATATTAAAAACTACATTTATATGAAATATACACAGAAACACATATGCTTTGCCTAACCACTTTTCAACAATCTAACAGAAAAAGAATACATAACATCTATGGTGATGATAATATTCAATGTTGGTCTGCTTCTTTCTGAAATTTTATAAGGCTAATCATTTAATATATTTCAATGGAAGATGTAAAAATCTAAAGTAACAAAACCACCAAATTCCTTTCTATATCTGTAAAAATGTTTTTTAAAAAGAAATTAATGAATTAAAAAAAAAAAACATGATAGCCAGTTTAAATAAAATATTTCATGTCTTGTCAAGTTAGGAGCTAATCTAAACCAGTGAGGAGACAAATAGGTCAGTTTGAACACAGAAATCACTTACCTGCATATTAATCTCTTTAGAAATGAGAACACTGTTGCTAGGCAGGTACAAACTTTAAATAACCGAAACTGAGTGATGGCCATGGTGAAAACCAAACCCTGTGGGAAAGGCACATGCACACAAAAACGAGGTATTAGACACATTTTGGAAACATGTTCCTTTTAATTCAAATTGAAAGGTCCTATGCACTGAGAGAAACCTGACATTTTTACCATTCTCTAAAACTACAACTATATCAGTAAATTCTAAGACACTGTAAGTCATATAAACTATTTAAGAAAACAAGTTTTCAGAGTTTTTAATGGTTGTGAGGAATAACTCTCTCCATTCCAAGTCTCTGAAAAATGATTTGTCTAAATTAGTACAAATTTACTTACAATTAAAAAACTCAAAAAGCATAAAATAGTATGCATTAATCCTTTCTATACCTTTTACAATTTGATTCACTTCAACGTAGCACAAAAATATTTTCAACATTTTAGCCTTTATGTATTTTCATTATGCGTATTTCACAGATGGAGAAACTGAACTAAGAAACATGATCAAGGCTTAGCTAGTAAGTTCAATGAACCCGTCTAGTCTCGAGGTTTGCAAATCTAGCCACGTGTCTGAAGACAGACTGGCGCTTAGGCCTACATTTAGTAAGTCTACTAACCCATAGTCTCTGAGGAATAAAAACAAATCACAGCCAAACAAAATTCCCAGTTTTTAAAAACAGTTCATAATGCAGTTTCCTCAACCAAATGAAGTATTACCCCGAGCAGGTTAAAACTTAAAGAGTACAAAGTAGTCTTCCCCTGTAATGACAGGAGGCGGATATAAACACACTGGGTACTGAGATCTGTATCTTACCCAGAGTGGTAGCAATACTATTTGCTTTGTTGGATATATTATTTACATATTATGCCTCAACATAAAAGTTCAACACACAACCAAACAGTAAAGAAAAAAACAAGAAAGCAAGGAAAACACACCAACTGTCATGGGCCCTGACCTTGATTGCTCTGTAGTCACTAACTTGGCAGTTTCTTCTGAAGAAAAATGCAGCTGGTGCTTTCTGTTTCTAGGATTAAGAGTGGAGTGCAGACTACTAAAGGTACAATGGCAAGTTCCACAAGGTTCACTTAGCAATGCTCATGGATTTTTTGTGCACAGAAGACTGTCTATCTTAACTAAATGATTTACTCAATGTCTAAGGCTGAAGGTGGCTCACGGCTGAGAGGGCGCAAAAACAATGATTCTAGAAGAAAAGGAAAACAAGAACACATGAGCAATTTCCTTCTTTAAATAATGTATGTATTTCTGACAAATATATCCCAAAAGTGATTTACTTGGTTTCAAAAATGAAACTAAGTTGACTCTCAAAGTATCTTAGAGATACCAGATGGCTCCTAAGCCTTATTTAATTCCCCAAAGTTGCCCATATTGTTTCCTACTTGCAATAGAGTTGGCTAGGAATAAGTTTTATTACTTCTTGGTGGAATAAAGTCTTCTTAATTCCAGTGTATTTTTTCACTGCGACAGTTAACATTTTCTCTTTTATACTACGATAATATCTATATACTGTACCTGCCCTCCACAATACTTCTCTAGAGGAATTCTTTTTTAACCTGGTATGTTCAGTTACCATTTGCAAAGTAAAACTTGAAAGAAATGTTTGATTCCTCACTATAATACCCTGAACAAATGAAACAGTGAATTAAGGTTTCATTTAAAGCTGACTCAAAATAACTGTCAAGAAAAGGAAAAGCAAACGTCCCAAAGAGAGGTTGAGTACAGCATTCACGCCCTCCACAGGAAAATGACTGGAACCGGAGAGAGACCATCATGTTGGGCAAAATAAGATAGTCAGAAACACAGACAGCATTTCCCTCCTGTTTGTACAAGTTACATTTCCTAGATTAGAAGACATGAAAATAGATGGGGTGCTGTTTGACCAACAAAAAGGGGGGAGACCAGAAGAAGAACAAGAAATAGTAATGGGAGGGGGGAGCAAATTACATTATGTAGAGGAATGAAATATAATGAAACGCAAGATTTTGTACACTATACACTAAAATATTAATAAAAATTCAGAGTTAAAGACTATAATACATTTTCAGAAAAATTATTTAAAAGGTAGCTATTAGACTCACAGCACAGAGCACTGGGAGAGGAAATACAGCCAAAGAGATTTCTTGGGGCGGGGAAAACACTTCATATTTTGGGCATGTGCACAGGGTTAGGGTTAGGCTGAGAACTAAATTTCATTCAGAAATTTGGTAGCTACAGCCATTACCTCCTCAAATATCCTTAAGTGCCACTACTCAATAAGTACTCTCACCTTGAATGACTCCAGCAAAAAGTAGAAATAAAATTTCAAGTGTTAAGTGGAAAACTAGAGAGCCAGATTATTACTGATTACAGAATAGAATTCTGCCACAGCAATTAGCCAGAACCTAATTCTGTGATAAATCTGCTTCTTTGAGACCTAAAATTCACTGGGCATCTAGTATGAACCAAGCACTAGCTGAACATTAGCTAATTGAACCCACGGGACTAATTTCTGATGAAAGTAGATATTATCATCTTAGTTTCACAGAACAGAAGCAGAGTAAGTGCATGTTAACCAAGTTCCTACAACCGTTTCCATTCTAACCTACAACAATTTAATCTGAAAGCCAAGAAAACCTACTCAGGAACATTCTTAGTAATCAAAGAAGGTATCTTAAGTTCCAGGATAAAATGTGCGACTAGTTGCACTAAAATGGGGGAAATGTAACCGAACTTAAAGTAACACTGTCAATTACACTGATTTGTAGACAAATTTTATTCAGGACATAATACTGTAATTCAGTGGAATGAATATATATTAGCACCCACTATGTAACATATGCTACACTGATATTGGGAAAACACTTCCCTTCACAGAGAAATGCTCTGCTACTCAACTGTCTGGAGTTTCTTTCTCCGTTTACTTTTATTCAAAGGAAAAAGAACCCAGAGAGAAAGGACCCCAGCAGTGTGACTCAGTTTGCTATCTCTAAATCTTCGCCCCATTGACAGCATTAGGTGCTCAAATATTTTTTTTCTTTTTTTTTTTATTAATTTATTCTTGTTACATCTCAATGTCAAATATTTCTTGAATGAAAAGAAATGAACATTTCTTGGGCCTTTAACTTGTTAAGGATTTAGTTCAGTAGTACCACTCACTCCTATTTAACAGACGAGGTCCATAATTGGCCTGAATAACTTAAGCAGGTTAAGTCAAGATCGATTGGAAGAGAAGACCCCAAGGCCAGGGTCTCCACATATTTCTTTTAAAACGATCCTAACTCTATACATGCCACTTCAGTCTGGCTTCTAAAATACCCTATAGATCACCAATTAGGAAAATACTTAAATGGGCTACTTTGCAATTTAGGTGCCTTAAAAATGCTTTCTAGAACTGGGCGATATTGAAATAACCTACTATCAAAATACTCGAATTTCTTTTTCTTAAGTGCCTTAAAACGACTAACAAAATGCAGAAACTTTATATATGCCAGAGGAAGAATTTTGAAGAAATGGCATCTCCATTAAGCAATAAGAGCTCCGTTGTATCAACTTAGAGGTTACTATAACTGGAGCAAAAGGCATTAAAAAAAAAAAAAATCCTGCATGATCAAGTCAATCTTTCCTTTGCTCAGTGCTTTTTTTCACACTCTGGAGTAGTGATCCATTATAATACATTACCCGAGCCAGCTGATACCCACTAAACGAGAGATCCAGTACTGTACTTCTAAACCTGTATTTTTTTTTCCCTAAGTCTTCCCATACAAACACTTGCAAGTCCTATGACCTACAGCAGCACAGAATAGACTCAAATTAGGTCTATAACTCGCTGAAGTTAAAAATCACAACGCTCCCAAATAAAAATCTATCTGAACGCAAATACGAAAAACAAGGGGTCAACAGAAGAGACAAGTAAGCAGAAACAGAAGTGCCGTTTTTGAAAAGCTGGTGGCAGGAAAAGGAAAACAAAAAAAAAAAAAAACCGAACAAGCTGTACAACCGGGCCTTCAAATTTGACAACTCTAGAACTGTTACCTAGGCGGGTTTAGGTCTCCCGAATGATGCGACCGAAGAGTTTCACAACTACAGTTAATTTTCACTTTCACATTACCCACCTAGAATGTGCTGACGGATAAAAAATCATACCCACTGCACAGATGAGCAAAACAGCACGCGCGCGAGCTTTCAGGTTACGCAATCCCACGCCCGGTGGCGGGCGTCCTGTGCGGCGCTCTAAACTGCTGCAGGTGGGAGCTGGGTGGGCAGGGATTTGGATGTTGGGCAAACAGGGCCCGAGAGGTGCGAGGCCCGTGGAGGGAAGGCAGGAAGCCGGCACATTGCCCTTGGGGAAGACTGAACACGGGGGCTTTTCCGGGTCGGCGGCTCACAGGCCGGTCTCCCACGCGTGAGCGCTGGCACGGCGAGGGGTGCACGGCCAAGCCGGTTCCCAGCCACGCTGGGCTCTCCCCGCAGGTCACCCTGACCCGGAAACAGTACCCCCTGAGTGCTGGCCCGGCGTGCGAGAGGTCGAGGTAGAGGGCCGAAGAGGAAGGAAGGCGGGAGGGCAGGAAGTACGGGACGACCCAGAGAGTGACCGGGAGAGAGCCGCGGGCCGAACCGGGGTCAGGAGGCGGGGTGGGTAGAGAAAAGCCCCTCGCGGGCGCGCGCAGGCCACACACACGCGCGCGCGCGCACACACACACACACACACACACACACACACACACACACACTCACCTGCCCCTCCCCCTCCCCGCCCTCCCGGCGGAGGCTCCGAGCTGCCGCGGGCCACGCGCGCACACGGGGCGCGCGCGCACGCCGCCGCCGCCGCCGTCGTCTGCCTCGAGCTCGAGCTCGGCCAGCTCAGTCCCAGCTCCGCTCATTCAAAGCCGGGCGCGCGCTCCGTCGCAGCCGCCGTTGCCGCCGCGCAGCCGCCATGGCCGGTCCTTCTCCAGAAGCCCGCCCCGGTCCCGCCCCTAACCCCGCCCACACCCCCACCTCTAAGGCCCGGCTAGCGTCTGTCTCCGGGCCCTCGCTGCCTCACCCCGCCTCAGATACTTCTGGCCCAATAGAGGATAGGCTACTTCTTTGACGTGCAACCCGCAAGCCAATGAGCGCAGAGGGGCGTGGCTAGTCGCGGCGGTGCAGAGAAAGCTTGCACCCTTGGCCTATTATTGTTGATAGCGGTGCTAGTTGGTAGCGCTAAATTTTTTTCCTGGAGTGATTGGGCTTGTGTCACGTTGTGTAGACGAGTGTCTCGCCTATGGCCACTCCTGTTTCTGTTCCATCCTTAAACTTGTCTGCCAGATGGGACCAAGGGGACGCTGCATCTGGATTGCGAAACACTGGAGGAGCCACTCTGTCTCAGAGTGATTTGGATGAGGCTAGGACAGACCCCAGTTACTGCAGCACCTGAGACATTTACAACTCTGTTCCAAATTTTAGCCTGCTCTGCTTAAATCTTAGTTCAATTTTTAACGGTGGAAATAAGGGGAGGAGGCATTTCCTCTAAGTCCTTCATTATATCCTGGCCTGCATCCCTGCATCCGGGGCTAACCATTTTACCAAGCTCTTGTCTTTTTTGTGGTGCTGTCTTGGAATCGGGTATTTTGCTGTTGCTTGGTTAGGTTTTTGTTGTTGGGGTTTTTTGTTGTTGTTGTTGTTGTTTGTTTTTTGTTTTTTTTTTTTTTTTTTTTTTACTTTTTATTGTACATATTCATTGTACATGTTAACTATGTTCCGTTAAAATGCTTTCACTTAAGGAGACCTTGAACACGTGACCCTCCACTAACCTCCTTTTTTTCCTTCCTCCCACCTCTCATAGTCCCTTGTTCTCCTAAACAGTTTCTCCTCTATTTATAGACATATATGTGTATATATATACATATGTATATACATATACACATAGAAACATTCTTTTTATGCTTCCATCTTGTATACTAGCTCTGTGCTTAAAACATTTGCCCATTTTTTTAAAAAAATTTTTTATTAATTTATTCTTGTTACATCTCAATGTTTATCCCATCCCTTGTATCCTCCCATTCTTCCCTCCCTTCCATTTTCCCATTATTCCCCTCCCCTATGACTGTTCCTGAGGGGGATTACCTCCCCCTGTATATGCTCATAGGGTATCAAGTCTCTTCTTGGTAACCTGCTGTCCTTCCTCTGAATGCCACCAGGTCTCCCCCTCCAGGGGACATGGTCAAATGTGAGGCACCAGAGTACGTGAGAAAGTCATATCCCACTCTCCACTCAACTGTGGAGAATGTTCTGACCATTGGCTAGATCTGGGTAGGGGTTTAAAGTTTACTGGATATATTGTCCTTGGCTGGTGCCTTAGTTTGAGCAGGACCCCTGGGCCCAAATCTGCCTATAATAATGTTCTACTTGTAGGTTTCTAGGACCCTCTGGATCCTTCTACTTTGCTATTCTCCCATCCTTCTCTCATCTAGAGTCCCAATAGGATGCCCTCCCCTCTGTCCCAGTTTCCTGGTAAGTGAAGGCTTTCGTGGGACATGCCCCTTGGGCTAGTGTGCAGATATAAGTGAGTATATACCATTTGAGTCTTTCTGCTTCTGGGTGAACTCATTCAGGATGATCATTTCTAGTTCAATCCATTTGTCCACAAATTTCAGGAATTCCTTGTTTTTAATAGCTGAGTAGTATTCCATAGTGTATATGTACCACAGTTTCTTTATCCATTCTTCTACTGATGGACACTTAGGCTGTTTCCATGTTCTGGCTATTATGAATAAGGCTGCTATGAACATGGTTGAGCAAATTTTCTTGTTGTGTGCTGGAGCATCTTCTGGGTATATTCCAAGGAGTGGAATAGCTGGGTCTTGAGGAAGCCCTATTCCCATTTTTCTGAGATAGCACCAGATAGATTTCCAAAGTGGCTGTACTAGTTTGCATTCCCACCAGCAATGAAGGAGTGTTCCTCTCTCCCCACATCCTCGCCAGCATGTGGTGTCGCTTGAATTTTTGATCCTAGCCATTCTGATGGGTGTAAGATGGGATCTCAGAGTTGTTTTGATTTGCATTTCCCTGATGACTAAGGGCATTTGCCCATTTTAAAGCTTGTGATCAGCCTCCTTTTGATTTTATTCAGGCTCCCTTTGGGAGAGTCTTCATTGTTTTAAGTTCTCCAGCTGTTGCTGAGCCTGGTGTCCTGACCCTGTTCGAGAGGCTGTAGCAGTCGTGCACTTCCACATTCCCACACCGCAATTTCTGGATTTTTACCACCATTAATAGATTTTTATTAATGAGCAGCTGTCCATAGTTGAATACGGATTATGAAGTCACATTTATTTCCTAATCAAGTGAGACAAAAACTTGCAGCTCAGCATGGAATGACAGGCATAATTTGAAAGCACAGACTTTTTGATAATTTTAGCAGATTGTTTTATTAGTCTGGCTACTAGAGAATTTTACTTGCTTTCAAAATAATAAATGTCAATATTCTAGAAATTTAAATGTTTTTAAATCACTAATAATTAAGGTTAGTGGCTTAAAGCATCTTTTTAAAAAGTCAGTCCTATTCATTCTCCACAGTTATGTGGAGAGCAGGGACTGACTCTGACATGAACTCTGGTGCTCTGTACTTGATCACCTACCCTTGGTGGGGAGGCCTGGTGGCACTCAAAGAAAGAATAAGCAGGATACCAAGATGAGACTTGATAGCCTATGGCCATATAGAGTGGGAGGAGGTGCTCCTCAGTCTTAGACCTAGGGGAGGGGAATAGGGTGAAAGAGGGAGGGAGAGCCTGGCGGTGGTGGTGCACGCCTTTAATCCCAGCACTCAGGAGGCAGAGGCAGGCAGATCTCTGTGAGTTCGAGGCCAGCCCGGTCTACAGAGTGAGTCCAGGACAGTCAAGGATACACAGAGAAACCCTGTCTCGAACCCCCCCCCCAAAAAGAAAGAAAGTGGGAGGAAGGGAGGAACAGGAGGATACAAGTGATGGGATAACAATTGAGTTGTAATCTGAATAAATTAAGAGAATTGAAATTTTTAAAAAGTCAGTCCTATTAAGTGAAAATTAGCTGTCCAAGAAGCATTTAAATAGTTTCTAGCGCTATATTACAACCAAGAGTAAACTATTATTTAAAACAGGGAGACCTGAAACCTAAAAGCAATTGTTTGAATTAGCCAAGTTTCTTCAGAAGGGGCCTGGATAGAAGTTTAGAAAATTCACACATTTTGTCTAAATTTTTTTTCTACTAGAAACAGATTAAAGTAAAAAGAGGGATAAGGCTGGGCATAGTGGTGCATACCTTTAATCCCAGCACTTGGGAGGTAGGGGCAGGTGGGTAGCTGTGAGTTTGAGGCCAGTGTGGTCTACAAAGTGAATCTAGGACAGCCAGTGTCACACAGAGAAACCCTGTCTCGAAAAAAAAAAAGTAGGGGGAGATAAATTCTCACTCTGTGGCTAGTATTATGGTTTGGTGACATAATACCACTTGGCTCATCCCACATTTACCTGCTACTTTGTGGTTCAAATAATCTTTATCATCTCTGAGTTCAAACGTGTCGATTGCCATACAGCAATATAGAATACTAATGTGATCTATCTTGTATGTGTGTTGCAAACTGGACAACAGTGTGAACTTATAACAAAAACCTGAGCTATATACAACAAGCTGGACATGACATCTCTTGCCTTTAACAATGTTAAGCCTCCATTTTGATATCTGCAATATTAGGTTAATAAATCCTTCCTCGTGGATTTACTTTCTGTCATAATGTGAGCGGAAATGTGTTGGAAGCAGCAGTAAAAATCTGTGAAAGTTTCCAGGCATAGAAGCTTATCATCGCCACATCCAGTAAAATCTCAAAAGAGCTCACTACTGGAAATGCTGCTTCCAAAGAAAACAGAGGTGGATTTTTCCATCGTCATCAACGGGCATATTTGCCAGTAGCATATTATTTAAAGGAACAGGACTGTTAAGGGTTGATGCTGCAGCTTGAAATTAAATCCTGTCAATATCCACTGCCCTTTGTGTTAAAGGCAGAGTGAAAGTGAAGAGTTCAGAACCGAAGCCCTCCTCTTGGCTCCTGAGACTGTTAACACTCATAACATCACACGTGCCAAAGGCAGTCTGTTCTGCCTGCACCCCATCATTTCAGTGCACGTAGGCATCTTAGAATGTTGTTTTAAGTTTTGTCTGTGCCCTGTAAGTCAGCTCTATGCTTTATTGTATGCTTATTAAAATATGCCTTAGCTGCAGCCTTCTTCAGGTTTTGAACTTTACTTTTTTTTTTTTTTAAGTTTACTTTTTAAAATGCATAGATTCCACTAACATTGTCTTTCAATTCAAATCTATTTGGGAAGTTTTCCCTTAATACTTGTTATTTAAAGTCTGAATTTATTTCTAACTCCTGTTTTGAATCTCCTTCTGGCCACCTACTTCTGGCCCTTGAAAATATGGTATTAGCAACCTTTTCAAGGATGTTTTTGTACGTATGCTATATATTTAATGTGGTAAAGCTACTCACCTACATAATAAATATAGTTGAAATTTAACCTTTTATCAGTGAGAATTAAGTTCAAGTTATAATCATACAAGAAATACTAAAAATGTTAAGACTTGTATTTTCTCTTTTTAGGAAGAATTTACATATACAAAGGATCATCAGCCTATATACATAAATTGCTGTAGAGGAAAAAATAGTGAAAATACTCCTGTCATGTAGCCAGATATACTCATAAATATCTTGCGCAAAAGGAATTATTTTCTCTGCTCACAGGTACAGATCCCATTGCCATAGCAACCATAACTAGTTGCTCTGTAACTGACTGGATTTTATGCAGTATTATTTGAAACATTAGGGCAGTAAGTCAGCATGAAGTGCAATTTAAGGATACGCTGTGTGCTAAATCCTGACAATATCCTCAACCTGCAGGAACTTCTCTAATAAAGTCAGCACCCATGGGCAAATAACATTCTTGAGGGTACAGTTTTTCTGTAAGAACTCAATTATTGATTCATATTCATATTTGTGAACTACTATGAATGAGGTAACAGGCATCCAGGCACTTACTGCATGTCCTCTGGTGGGCACTTGCGTTTGCTATTATACTGTCTGGAGAAAAATCAGAATAAATAATAAGTAGTGTATCTTTCACTGGGGAATTGGTATCTGGAGCCTACATGAATAAGCAAGTGTATGCTCTACACCTAAGAGTCCACTGACCAACCACAGAAAGGGTCAAAGCAAAGTATAGGTATTTCTTGTTTGGACGGTATGGATAATATCTTAGCTTGAGTTACTATTGCTATGATAAACACCATGACCCAAAAGCAAGTTGGAGAGGAAAGGGTTTATTTGGCTTATGCTTCTGCATCGCAGTTAATCACTGAAGGAAGTCGGGAGAGGAACTCAGGCCAGGAAGCTGGAGGCAGGAGCTGATGCAGAGGCCATGGAGGGGTGCTGCTTACTGCCTTGCTTCTCATGGCTTGCTCAGCCTGCAGGGATGGCGCCACCCACCATGGGCTGGGCCCTCCCCCACTGATCACTAATTAAGAAAATGCTCCTCTGACTCTCTTCTGGCTGCTGTCTTGAGGTCACGGACAATGAGGTCATCACAGTATCCCAGTGCTGTGCTAATGGTAGTGGAGGTTCAAAGTCAGGAGACATCCAGAGATCTGCAACAGCCGCGCATCAGGGTCCAGGTGGGGAAAGACACGTACCTGCCCTCCACCCGCAGAGCACCACCAGGCTCTGCCTACTGCAGTGCCAAGCAGCTTAGGAGCAGGAGGATTCCAGAGACCTTCCCAACTCCTTGCCACACTATGCTGGTGGGGAAAGATGCCCAAACGCACAGAGACCTGTCTGCTGCTGCACAGCTGGGTTGGCCCGCCAGCCACTGGCGCACTCGCAGCTGGAGCCACAACAATGTGCAAGTGTGTGGTGGACAGACGGGAGAGAAAGGAAAACAGAACAGTTTGAGCCTCGTGAAGGAAGAACTAGAGATGAGAGGGAGGACAGGAATAGCCTGTTGTGAGGAGCCAGCCCCACTGCCTGAGTGCCGTGGCTGGGTCCTTATTCCTGGTCTGGGCAGCTGCCTGGGACAACGAGTATGTCCGGGGACACCCCTCAATAGCTGCAGCATCCAAGAGAGCAGGTTCTGGTGCGGAAGCGGAGTGAGCTAGCCCTGAGTGTGGGAAAGCTAACCCCCAGCCAGTCATCTGCCATGGTTCCTGTGTGGAGGTAGGTGGTGCAATCCACCCCGACACACCCCTGACTGCCTCCTAAGGTCATGGGAGTGGGAGAACTGGCCCTGCCCACCACCAGCTGTAGCCCTCCAGAGAGTGGGCCCTGTACCTCGCTGGGCAGCACAGTACAGCTGGCCCTGGTGGACGGGGTGTGCTTCAGCTAGACCTGAGGGTGTGAGTACGGGAGAGGTGGTCCAGCCCCTTCCTGGCTACAGTGCTTGGGAGAGCGGGGCCTGGACTGAGCAGCGCAGTAGAACTGACTCTGGAGGTGTGAGTTAGGGTAAGCCAGCCCCAAGGCCATGAAAGCCGAGAGCTGACCCTGCCTCCTGCGGATTGCAGCATGGGGTGGTGCTAATTAGGACACTGGGAAAGAAGAGTTACCAATACCCTTCTCTGGACTCCGCCTGCTGCGACACTGGCCTGCCAGACAAGATGTGTCCACTAGTGCAAAAGTGGCACGGATACTATGGGGTAAACAATCATATTCTGATTGTATCTCAGGCCTTCACAAGAGGAAATTCAAGCCTGGTATTGTAAACCTCATCAAAATCCTTCAGTTGAGCTGGTTATAGACCATAGGAAGGAATCTACTGTTGTTATTTTTGGTAAGTGGCATGTTCTTAAGTTGCTTTCTAAATATTTATATATGTACCCTCAGATCTGGGCCTTGGTCAGAAAAGATTCTTTTTGTCCCCAGTGGGCAGAGGTCAATGCAGTACATAGTCAACGTATTGAAAATTAGTACTTCTCTGCCTTAAATGAATCATCTCTAACAATACACAAACACACACACACACACACACACACACACACACACACAGCACCAAAGCTCAGGAAACATCAAAGAGGAGGGAGCTACGACAACAACAACAACTTAAGAACCAGAGAATTGGGAAGAAAGCTCTGTAATGCTGTCTTCTGAAGATGACGTATCTGTTGCCTTCAGGAACTCACAGGGCCTGTGGTTACATACACGAAACCTGCTTCAAATAATCCACTCAAAGTCGCAGCATAAACGGAAGGGGGTTCATGATGTTTCCGCTCTAGCGTGGCCTCTCTTGGTAGCTGATGGCTAAGAGAAGGAGAGTCTTCCTTGCTGTTGGTTGTTGTTGTTGGGGGCGTGGCCACTGGCAAGTTGACTATGCTTCCAGTGGATGGCTACACAACTGTGTGTCCGTGGCTAGCATTCACTGCAATAGACAACAAAGA
This sequence comes from Acomys russatus, assembly GCF_903995435.1. Lineage (NCBI taxonomy): Eukaryota > Metazoa > Chordata > Mammalia > Rodentia > Muridae > Acomys > Acomys russatus. The sequence goes on from NC_067153.1 coordinate 36,999,003, forward strand.
AGATCAAGACAAGGAAGAGGAGGAAGGAAGAAGGAAGTTGGGAAAGGGCCATGTTTAGGAAGTCTACGTAGATAATTATTCTACAGTCTGGGAATTTTGATGAAAAGAATTGTGTGAATATGACCAAAATACATTGTATACTTGAAATACATGAAATTTTCAAAGAACAAATGGAAAAACTTTTTTTTTTTAAATATAGTATTCACAATATAAGGTAACCATACTCCTTTTATTTGTTTTTGATTTTTTTTTTTTTGTTTGTTTGTTTTTTGTCCTACTTATTCAAAATGTATCTGGTGCCGGGCGTGGTGGCGCACGCCTTTAATCCTAGCACTTGGGAGGCAGAGGCAGGTGGATTGCTGTGAGTTCGAGGCCAGCCTGGTCTACAAAGTGAGTCTAGGACAACCAAAGCTATCACAGAGAAACCTTGTCTCGAAAAACAAAACAAAACAACAACAACAACAACAACAAAATGTATCTGGCACCATTAGCAAAAAATAGAGTAGGATGAAAGGCAAAGAGATGCGCACTAGTTATGTTTCAAGGGGAGTTCTTAGGATAAGTCACAAGGTTATTTCTGTTTCTATAATTTCCTACAAAGGTGGTAGGCATTCTTCACCACAGAAAACTGAGGACTAGTCTTTGCTCCTAATAGTTATTACTCACCTCGTGTTTATTACATTTTAGACAAGCCCTGCTGTAACATGAAGCCTAGTGGCTTACAGACCCAGGGCTTGACAGGAGTGGGCAACAACTGTAGAAACGAAAGCAAAGGGATTGGCCATCATTTACTGAAAGCCCACAGCCTATTGGTGTCTATTTATGGGCGGCATGTATGATGTCATCAGGTTCTCAAGCATTACATGGACACTTTCTATATGTTATGGGTAAAGAGGCTAAAAATAAAGAAAACTGAAACCTTTGTTGAAAACATAGAGATGATAAGTTAAAAATCCATATTGAACAGTAAGTTTGATAGAAACATGTTTTACTAAAAACTTCACATAGAGACGTTTTTCTCTACTTAAAGAAAAGTGAGAGAAAATTAAATGTCAGAAGTAAATCTGGGCCCTAGAGTTAGACCGCCACGGTTTCAGTCTCAGATTGCCGCTCCTAGCCCTGTGAATGTGGGCATTTTTTTCTTCTACTCTCTAAGGTCCGAGAACCCTTATCTAGATAAACATGCGGGAACTTCATACGGTTATCATAAGAGGCACTCAGCACTGGGCATGACGTTTTATAAGCCTATGGTCAGTCTTCGCTTCACTGTGAAGGCTCATTGAGGTATTTTAGGTAGTGTTTTAGGTGATAAAAAGGAGAAGCTCAGCATGGTGTTGTATTCCTACCATCCCAGCATGCACTGCATGTAGTGCACTGGGATCTGGAGTCTGAGGCCAGCCTTGGGCTCCACCTGAGGATGCCCTCCCAAAACAAGCACACCCAAAAACAACAACAAACGAGAGATGTGCTGATCACTGTTAATTGTCAGCTTCTGCATATCTAGAGTCACCTAGGAGGCAACACCTGTGACACACCTGTGTGTGGTTATCTATGTTATGTTAGCCTTGGTGCAAGCCTGTGAGGCTATATATTGATTACCATAATTGATGTGGGGTGATTCATCTTTTTAAAAAAAAATTTTTTTAATGTTTATTTGTTTGCTTGCTTATTTATTTATTTAGAGCTGTGTGTGTGTGTGTGTGTGTGTGTGTGTGTGTGTGTGTAGGTATATGCATGCTACTTGAAACTATGGAGATCAAACAATTTGAAGGGGCCTATTCTTCTGTTGTGCCCATTTCGCAAGACCTTCAAAAGACCAACAGGAGATGAAACCTATGCAAGCACAAGAGCATCTTCGGGCTCTGATCAGCACCAACAGAGTGATATCCAGAGAAGAGCTGGGGTAATTTATAGGTTCCTTTCCCTCCCAGAGCGCCCAGAGGAGGGGAGTTCCAGCCTGGCCAGTGCCTATTGGTTGGGATACGAAAGGGGATACTGTGCTTTTAAAATGATTGGTTGTGAGAGGCCACCAAAAAAATCACAAAGGGTTCTGGTTTGGTTTCCAAGCAACCCTATCTCTTGTGGATGGGAAAGGAATGCAGCCAGACTGGTTCCTCCCTGGACAGATATGCCTTACTGTGCCTTGTCTCTCCTGTAGGCCTATTTCTTAACCTTTGCTCCGGTGACCCTGAAATCCAAATTTAATTCTTCTGATCTCTCAGTGGAAACTGTTGAGGCTCATGAAAACACAGGGACAGGGCACAGGTATGGAGATCATGGAAAAATGCATCAAAGAAAGGCAGCCTACTATAGAGTATTGGTGAAGAAAAGTACAGACCTCCTCTTCTACAAACCTCCTAGGAAGGGTCTGGACTTTAAGGAGGACTCTTGCCCAACTCTGCTATCAACTTCAGTTCCCACATCCACTGTGGTGGTTTGAATGAGAATGGGCCCCCTAGGCTCATATATCTGAATACTTGGTTCCTAGTCGGTACAACTGTTTAGGAAGGATTAGGAGGTGTGGCCTTGTTGGAGGAGGTGTGTCACTGGGAGTGGGCTATGAGTTGCTTTTTTTGTTTTTGTTTTTCCAAGACAGGGTTTCTCTGTGTGGCCTTGCCTATCCTGGACTCCCTTTGTAGACCAGGCTGGCCTCAAACTCACAGAGAGCTGCCTGCCTCTGCCTCCCAAGTGCTGGGACTGAAGGCGTGTGGCACCACACCCAGCATGAAAACATTTCTAAAATGAATTAACTGAGAGGGAAAGACCCTCCTCAGTGTGGAGATGCCCTGCTGTGGGGAGCCCAGATAGAAAGTATTCAAGGAAAATGCAGCACCCTCCTACCTGTCCACTGCCTTTCTGCTTGTCAACTCCTTCCTGCCTGTCCATTGCCTTTCTACCTGCTCACCCCTTCCTTCCTGTCCACCCCTTCCTGCCTGTCTACTGCCTTCCTGCCTGTCCACCCTTCCTACCTGTCCACTCCTTCCTGCCTGTCCACCCCTTCCTGCCTGTCCACCCCTTCCTGCCTGTCCACTGCCTTCCTGCCTGTCCACCCCTTCCTGCCTGTCCACCCCTTCCTGCCTGTCCACCCCTTCCTGCCTGTCCACCCCTTCCTGCCTGTCCACTGCCTTCCTGCCTGTCCACCCCTTCCTGCCTGTCCACTGCCTTCCTGCCTGTCCACTCCTTCCTGCCTGGCCACCCCTTCCTGCCTGGCCACCCCTTCCTGCCTGGCCACTGCCTTCCTGCCTGTCCACCCCTTCCTGCCTGTCCACCCCTTGCTGGTTGAAGCATCAGTCTGCTGCCATCTCTGCTGTCATCCTCCCGTACCATCAAACTCCAGCTGCTTCTTCTCACCTTCCAGCATGGATTGAAAACCAGGAACTCTCCAGGAATTGTCTAGACCTTCAATGCTAGACTGGCACTGCTGGTTTCTCCGGCCCTCCAGGACACAGTAGCAATTGTGAGCCTACTGAGCTTCCCCACCCTAGGGTGGTTCCAGTCCTCTAGTGAACCCTGCCTAAAATACCATGCACCATTCCCCCTCCTACCTAAGAAGGACTTCTTGAGGTCTACCAAGAGCCCGGCACTGATGAACACTGATAAACATGGCTTCGGTCCCCAGGTCCTTTCAATGAGATGATGGCACAGTATAAAGATGCTATAACAAGAACACAGGTGCTACAAGGTGCTGGTCCCAGGCAGACACAAAGAGCAGGTCCACATTGGCATGACACTAACTCTCTTGCTTGGGTATTGTTTTACAACCCTGATTCAGCCCCTTTGGTCTTGGATTTTATTTATTCTATTAATTAGGTTATTAATTAATTATTACTTTATTTATTTATTATTTTAAGTCCCAGGAACCTTTTATTGTCTGAATAACTGTGCACAAAACACCAAGCAGAGATGTTCTGAAGGAAGTGATGGCTGTGTTTCACTGGTTTTTGGCCTTTGGTCTTTATCTTCTAAGCACATATGCATTCTTTAAATGGTATTAGACATTTATTTTTATCACAAATTCATTTCAAGTATATTTTCTCCTCCCTGAGTCTCTTTTAAACAGAAAAATGTGCTGTCTATCCATGCCCCGCTTGGCCAACATCACTCCAGCAGAGGCTTTCAACAGACGGTAACATGACTTTCTGAGTCTACTGAACTACAGTCCACCCAGTTACAGGAATCCTGGGAAAGAAATCCTACTAACACTCTTAGTGGTTTCTGAATGGTGAGGATGCTAACTGGCTTGAAGGCAACTGCAAGTGGCCTTCAGCAAACACAGGGACATTGGGAAACTGAAGAGGCAGATGTTGTTAACAAGATACAAGATACCAGCTCCTTCAATTAAAGCTAGGAGAGCCAGGTGTGGTGGTGCACACCTTTAATCCCAGCACTCAGGAGGCAGAGGCAGGCAGATTGCTGTGAGTTCAAGGCCAGCCTGCTCTACAAAGCAAGTCCAGGACAGTCAAGGCTAACACAAACAAACAAAAAAGCTAGGAGAAAGACTCCCATCATAGCTGACCCAATCATGGTTACCGGTCCATTTCTTGCTAGCGAGGCAGGCAGGATGGATGTTGCCAGGAGTTAACTTGTCTTGTTGTCAAAGAATCTTTAGACATAATAAAACATCTTTAAATGTCATATTCTGTAGGGCTCTAAGGCTTTCGAAGACCTTATTTAACTATTTTACCTTACATATTTATAGAATCCTATCTATTAGACCTAGAATATATATTTTTGTGATAAAATTAGACTAGTTTTTGACATGACCATGATTTGCATCAACATACAAAATTCAATACCATTGAATTTAAAAAAATAACCTTATTTGTGAGTAACAATTGAGGCCTTGAGATGACTAGATTCAATAATGATGAGCATCAAAGAACCTCCTTATGGAGTTGGCTTCAAATGTGGCAAAGCAGCCATTGGAAAAAATATCCTCATTTCTGCCACAGACAGAATTCTGCCTAAAAATAGGCCAAACTCTGCCAAGACAGGGTAAGCAAGTCCTCAATAGTTCCTTCCTCGCAAATATGTCTGTCAGATATATTGGGCCAGAAGGCTGACCACGATGCTCCAACATTATAAAAAGCTTTGGGTGACTGTTCAAGCAGTAAATTGTCTCAATCATGTTTTCATTTTGGACGCTGCCAACTAACGTGCACTTCTGATTCACTCAGATATTTAAGTTTTATTCCTTCTCAAATCTCTGATGAAGTTGAAGACCAGATAGTTTAGTCTTTCAATTAAGCTTAATAGGCTAGGGGTTAAGATGTTTTTAGATCAAGATAGATGTTTTAAGTTAATAGAGATGAGATATGATAGATACTGATCTTCATTCAGAAATTTAGACCCAACAAGATAGGAAAGATGTTTACTTCAAGTTTGACAAATACAAATAGCCAAATCACTATGTAACATTTGTATAATTCCTGATTGTCTCATGGTTCTTCCTGTTGTATGTAGTTTATTTTATTCATGTGTAATGATATAAATGTATACATTTAAAAAGAAACATAATAAAAAAAAACTATCATAAGGGGGAAAAAAGACACCACTAGTGATGGAGTTCCAGGGATCTTCTTTGAACCATACTACAGTTAATCACAGCAAACTGCAAAGCTACCTCCCAACTGTGGAGTCCTGGTTTAATAGCTGCCAAACTCCCTTGGAGTCTGTGGTTTACTCCCACTGGAGAATTTCGAAAACCATTGAAGACTTGAAAGATACCGCCATCTATGGCACCCATGGTAAAGGTACTACAATAGTCTCCCACAATTCACCAGGGGCATTGCTTTCTCTTGTATTTCTCCATCTTGGCTCCAGCCCTTCCGAGAGTCTATTTGTGTTGTTGTTGTTGTTGTTTGTTTGTTTGTTTGTTTTCTCGAGTCAGGGTTTCCCTGTGTAGCCTTGGCTACTACCCTGGACTCTCTTTGTAGACCAGGCTGTCCTCAAACTCACAGAGGTCGGCCTGCCTCTGTCTCCCTTAGCGCTGGGATTACAGGTGTGCACCACCACACCCAGCTTATTTATATTATTTTTAAAGTCTTTTTAAAAATTCTCTCTCTGTGTGTGCAGTAATACTGTGTGTGTGTGTGTGTGTGTGTGTGTGTGTGTGTGTGTTTGTGTGTGTGTTGGGGTGTGGGCAGAGGACAAGTCGAGGAAGTTGGTTCTCTTAACATGTAGGTTCAGGACATGGAACTCAGGCTATCAGGTTGGTAGTAATTGGGGTTTTTTCCCCCCACTGAGCCATCACCCCAGCCTATCTTGGGCTTTGAGCATGCATTGCAGAGGCATGGCTTTGTTTGGGGCCATCTCACAGCTTGCCAGGAAGGATAAGGAAGAGAGAAGAGCCCAGGAAGGCTGACTCCAGCAGAGGGATGCAATGTGCTAAAGCTGGAGGCCCAGGCACAGAGCCCGTGTCAGAGAGACAGGATGTCTGCTTGAGCGTCAGGATTTGGGTGGGGCTAGGGCAGAGGGAAGAAGCCCCGAGTTATCTGGGGAGCCCTTGTTTGTCTTTTTTTTTTACCTTTCCCCTTCTTGGCCTGGCTTCCTCTCTCAGGTGCCAGTGGCTATAGGCTGTGGCCTTGCAGACGGTCTTTAAGTCTTGGTTCACGCTGTGAGCAGAGGGCAGGAAAAGGGAAGGAAATAGGAGTCTCCACTACTTTACCAGGGCGCTCAGCCTGAGGCTGGCCAACTCTTCACAGCAGCCAGATCCTAGATAGGGAAACTGAGGCTGCAGGAAGTGGAGGGAATTAATGGGACTCTGGTCACTTATGTCCCCACAGTCTACAGCCTCCATGACTATTGAAGGAACCCTCCCCCAGGGACCCCAGTCCCCCATCCCCAAAGATCCCAGTTTGCTTGACTAGACCAACTCCATGGCAGGCTTCAGGTTTTCATTCTGCCTAACTAGGCCAAGTTTCTAACAATTCCTGGAAAAAACACAAGTTATGGACAGCTAGCTAATGTGCAGCTAATCAGCTTATAGAACAAAATGACTAGATACCATGTTTTTATACTTCATGGCCTTGGTAAAGAATACAGCTGGCCCCATCCAATCAAATTAAAGACCAACTCCTGAGTAAGAGCCAAAACCTCAGTGACTCAAAAAGTCCCCAGTAACCAAACAGCCAATCTAAAATCCCCTCTTACACTCAACTGTCTATAAATTGAGCCTGCCTGCTCATTCCGGGGTCGCCCTCTAGAGGTGAGAGGCGATCCTAGCACGCTAGAATTAAAAAAAAAAAAAAAAAGGCTCTTTCTTTAGCAGATCACCTGGACCCTAACATTTGGTGGGCCGTAAGGGGATGTCTGAAGACACCCATCCACCCACCCACCAAGGGCAGGGGAGTGTTTGAGGGGACTCTTTCTTTCCCCAAGCGATCAGTAAGCTTTTGGGTGCACCTGCGTGTCTTGTGTTGCCTTTGTGTCTCTATGTCTGAAAAGCCTCTCAGAGTGCAGGAAAAGGGGCCCAAGGGGACTAAGCCGACTAGTCCTCCAGCCGGGGAAGCCAGAGGACGCTCTACCCCCCGGGGAGAGTCGTCTTGACTCTCCTGGGAGAGTCAGACGTTTGTCATCTAGTTCTTGAACCCCCATCAGATCTCTCTGCCCCGCCCCGAGTGCACAGGGGCCCAGACCCCCTGAGCTGAGTTTGGATTTTTGCTTTCATTTTCCTTGGAACACTCTTTTTGTGTCTACTTGTGGGTGCCTGTGTCTTGCCTGCGGTCTTATTGCTTTGGTTTTTAGAGTTAAAGCACTTAATTATGGTTCGAGCTACATCTACTCCCCTCTCTGGTTCCCTTTGATAAACACCTGAAATCTGATGAGCCGTATATTGTCGAAGTCTCAAGATTGTGTCGTTTTGTCTTGCCCTTCTGACCGTTTGTCTGTCTGTGGTCGGCACGTCAAATTTTGTTTCTATGTCTGTAATATTAGTGTCTGTAAATTTGTTTAATTGTTTAAATGTTGTTTTACGTATTATATTCTGGGGGGGTGGGGGGAGGCCAAACTAATCTGCTGGCCATTAGTTCTAACCCATTTCAAAGATTCTCAAAAAAAAGATTCAACAAAAACTGATAAACTACCTCTGTCCTTGGAGCCAGCCACTTGTAGATGAAAGTGCCTAAATCAAATTGGCAACAAGCTCAGGGCTGCCTGAACTCCTAAGGATGTGCTCTGAGCTGGGGCAATCTCAGAAGCCTCGACATGGTGAGTACAGGGTCACTGCCCACAACAGGGAGGAGTAGGTGGCTATTGGGAGCTAATGTGATGGGTCTTTCCGGGGGCTTAACGGGAAGCCGTGACCAGATAAAGCCACCAATAAGGTCCCTTTCAGTCCCAGCCACTCAATGGACTCCTTGAGATGGACTCTGCATAAATTTCACTACGAGGGGCTACACATTTGCAGCAGGGGCTTGTGTGTAGACACTAGGATGACAAACTCAGCCCTAGCTTCTCTATTACCTTACACAAGTTCTGCCTTCAGCATTTAACATTTAGGTGTAAGATCCATTTAGAGTTGTACTATAAAAAATAAAATTCATAAAAACTGTAATATGCTAACCAGACAGGCAACAAGATGCTCCTCCCTTAAAACTATAGCTAAAAAAGTTAGAAAAGAAAAAAGTTCCGTTTCACTACATGTCTGTTTCTGACTGGTTTTAAATGTATGAATTTATGGTGTTCTGTATTTCTTGGTTGTAAGTGGGTATGGTTAAAAATCTGTAACATCTGTAAGAAAAAGTTAACTTAAGTTCATAATTTAGGGTTTGGGCCATTCTAAATAACAAATGACATAAGCCAACTAAAGAAACAGGTCTCCAAAGATATTTTAAATTAGAGTAAGATTCTTGTATAATTTCTGTCCTGTGTTAAAAACCAGACTTATAAGTGATAAGATTTAAAACAATGTTTTTTTTTAATGAAGTATTAGAGTTAAACCTCTATGTGTTCGTAGTCAAGAACTTTTCTTGCTGGCAGCCAAACTCTGTAGCATGAAAATGATACACTTAGTATTGATTTTTGAAACACTAAATTAACACCGTTAAAATCTGGTATTGCCTTATAAACATTATGGTATGTTCTATGACTTCACTCTTTAAAAAGTTACTTTATTTTGATAGTACAAAGCAGTTTTTAAATGTTTTAATCAACTATTATATAGTTACTGATTATATTAATTTTACTTTTAAAAAACCAAACACTTCGTTCGGGATATCAACCTTCTTATGTTTTATTACCTATAAATCTGACCCAGCTTTGGTTTGATAACCCAGGCACTTAGACATTAAATACAATGCTTTTAAGATGACCTGGGCACAGGTTAAATCCCATCTCCATGGGCATTAAAACAATTCTGAGTTAGCCATAAACATATATATTTACATTAACAAATTACAGTTCTTAGTTCTGCACAATTAGCGTTTACCTCAGCTTCCCAGGTTACAAATAGACTAGACACCTGGAGAGTTATTGTCTCACATTGCTAAAAATGAGGTGAGGTCAGTTTCTCCCATGTTCTGCTTCCGCAGAAACAGCCTCTCGTCTTCTATGCCTGATGGCTAGACTGCCTCTACATGTGTTGCCATGAAAACCACAAGAGCTTGGGTAAGTCAACTTTCGAGATGGTAGACTGGCTAATCATCTCTGTCAATTTAATTGATACGTAAATTCATCTAGGTTATCCTTCTCATGTCTCTGATCACTTTGATGGCTAAGCTACAGTAGTTTGACAGCTAGAAGACATTTAAATCCACTGTTAGTCCGTTAACCAATTCATCAGCTAGTTAAAACTACTGGATACTAAGTCTCTTATTTAAAAGACAAACAGATTTGCCTTGCTCACAGACTTCACATTAAAAGATAAACATATTTCAACTATTCCATCATGTAAATGACTACTCCCAGTAATCAACTGCCTGTGTCTCCTGGTAAATAACTAGATTAAAAAAAAAAACAAAAAACAAAAAAAAGTAAGTTTCTATAAATCTAAAGATATAAAAGTTTTAAGTTATGAGGATCTAAAAAAAAAAATCTAAAGATCTAAAAAGGTGTTTTAAGGTTGACAAATACAAATTGAAGGGTCTAAAAATATATTTAAAGGTTGATAAATGTTAGTTAAGTCTAAAGGGACTAAAAAGATATTTTAAAATACATAAAATTTTAACATTAATCAATAAAGTTCACTGACCACTTATTATTCAGTCACAAACTCAAGAGTTTAGTGCTGCTGTCTTTTAGACACCTGTTAACTGCTTTTTCTAAAATATAGGTCTCAATACAATAATAATATTGATAAATTCATATAAGCTTCAAAAAAATTTTAAAAAGTCATAAAAACTGGATCCACCTGCCACAGATCAAATGAACTCCAGATAAGAATACCTACCTGTTTCTAAAAATAAAAACTTTTCCTGGTCTTGGGATTCTTAACCGTCCCCAAATTACTAAAAAAAATTTAATTCTGTCCCTACTCTCTATTTGTCCCAACAGATTTATCTCTTGGCTCACAGACTCAATCCAGGGATCACCTGTGGACTTCATGAAAGCTGATGTTAATCAGTCCAGGTGACGTGATTGCTCCCTGTCCTTCAACTAGATCATCAAATCGGATGCTTCTGATAAATGCCCCATTGCCCATCCTTTTACTAGCATTTCAGCCTTAGTTGGCCCCAATAACAACGTCCTAATGTCAGCTGAAAGAAGCTACAAAAGAGACTACATCACTCGTTATCCTAACAGGCTGAAATGCTGTCAAAAAAAAAAAAAAAAAAGACTCTCTTACCTAAAGGACAAATGGGCCCTTAGTTCTGTTCCTCCTCAGTGACTCAAAAAGTCCCCAGTAACCAAACAAACAGCCAAGCCTGAATCTCCTCGTCCACGCTGACTCAATTCTGACCTATAAAAGCTTGTCACAAATTCGTCCAACTGTCTGTGATTGAGCCTGCTTGCTCATTTCAGGGTCGCCCTCTAGAGGAGAGAGGTGATCCTACCATGCCAGAATTTTTTAAAAAACGGCTCTTTGTTTTTGCACGCTGCCTTGGGATCTTCAGCAGATCACCCAGACCCTAATAACTATCTCTACACCGTAGGTCCCTGCTCTGTCCTCCCTGAACCAGCCTGGGCCACAACCACATCTCAGCTATGTGCACATGGCACAGGGGTAACTGATGCCTCTGCAGTAGGCCCCAGGCTGCATGGGCCCAAAAGCCCCTTCAGGACCTAGTGGCCACATCAGTTCTGTAGTGATGAGGTTTTAAAATAACTTGTTTCCTCATGTAGAAAGCGACATATAAGCATTGCAAAGGTTTTTTGTTTTTGTTTTTAAGATTTTTTTAAATTTATTTTATATATAGATATATATACATATACAGTGCTCTGCCTGCACATACACCTGCAAGCCAGAAGAGGGCATCAGATCACATCATAGATGGCAGTGAGCCACCATGTAACCACATGGTGCTTATTGAACTCATGACCTCTAGAGGAGCAGTCAGTGCCCTTAACCTCTGAGCCATCTCTCTAGCCCCCTTTTTAAAAGGAGGCAGGATACTAGTTTCACACCAACCACACTCACACAGGGTAGCCTCATGGACATGAGGCTGGTCCCGTATTCGAACTCTCAAGCATCAGTCCTGCCCCGGCTTCCTGAGCAGCTAGGACTACAGGCATGCGCCACCACACCCGGCTGGTTTTTTGTTTTTGTTTTCTTTTTTTCAAAAAAAAAAAAAAAAGTCCTGTGTGACTCAGCCGTGGGAGTGTGCCCAGGTGAGCTAACTCCATGACTGGATGCAAGCCTAGTCATATTGCTTTCTTCTATCAGAGTGGGCTTGCCCTCTGCCCCACTGCCATGAGGATTTCCAGGACCAGCGGGCTGAGCAAGCACACCAAAGCTCAAGCACAGTGCTTGTCACGGAGGGTGACCCAAATACTCCTGTTGTTTGTCTTCACCATCACTATGCTCCGTGTTCCCTCCTACCTTGGGCAGAGCCTGGGAGGTCCATGATCCAGGAGCTGGGGAAACTGACCCAAGACAGACTGAGAGGCACGGAGCTGCAACAGCTGCTTGGGAGCCATAACTCTAGGCACAGACAAGACTTCCTAGGAGCCTCTGCTTCTAGGTGCAGGGTCGGTATCCCAGAAGGGGACAATCAAGTTTCCCCAATACACACATGTACACCCTCATACAGAAAAGTGCTTACATTGGCACGCATACATATACACATATGCATAGAAACACAAAATAGGGCTGGAGAGATGACTCAGAGGTTAAGAGTACTGAATGCTCTTCCAAAGGTCCTGAATTCAATTCTCAGCACACAACCATCTATAATGTGATTTGATGCCCTCTTCTGGTCTTCAAGTGTACATGCAGGCAGGGCACTGTATACATGATAAATAAATCTTAAAAAAAAAAAAAAGAGGGCTTGGAGAGATGGCTCAGAGGTTAAGAGCACTGGCTGCTCTTCCAAACGTCCTGAGTTCAAGTCCCAGCAACCACATGGTGGCTCATAACCATCTATAGTTAGATCTGGTGCCATCTTCTGGCCTGCAAGAGTACATGCAGGCAGAACACTATGAATAATAAATAAATCTTTTTTAAAAATTAAGAAACACAAAAGAATGCTTACACAGACATATGCATATAGTGACCTAGTATTAAGAGACATGTGTGTGTGCATACACATGGGAAAACATAAATACAGACAGACTTGGGTCCATATACATACTCACACTGTTGTATATGTACAGTCTACATATACACAAACACACGTATATGAACACATCCATTCATCACAGTAGAAACTTACTGTGAGCGCTTAGACAGTAGCTGGTAGCACTGTCTCCCCTGGTGTCTGACTCGAGTTGGCAAGGCACCCTTAAGCTCCAACTCAGCTGTAGCCACAGCACGGACAGCAACCAACACACAGCGACTCCCAGACCACAATTAGTAACACTTGGCAGCCTCCTAGGGCTTGAATTTATAGTGTCAAAAATATCAGAACATACTCCCTGGCTATGGAGGACTGGCCTGGCCCTGTAGAGTCCATTTAGATGTTTCTCATCCACTAGGGTTGGGGTGGACCAGCAGAGGGGCAGGTGCTGAGGCAGGTAACCCTCCTTCACTATGGTAACCCCTGAAAGTGAAATCACATGGCCCTCACCCATATGTCGATTTTACCCTGGCTTCTAAGATAGGCCCAGCACACCATTAAGCTGTACTGTCTAGGATAATTGGGTGACAGAACTATGAAGCAAACTCTACCATGAGATGATTTCTGTAGCAATGGTGATCTCGGGGGTGCGGGGGTGCGGGGGTAGGGGGAAGGGCAGAAGCACACTGGGAAATTTCTGGGACAAATGCCTCATGGTGGTCTGGAACATAGCTAACAGGGAGAATGCCTTATGATAATATTCTAGCTCTGTGTGTGTGTGTGTGTGTTTAATTATTTTTTGTTTATCTTAGAGTCAGGGCTTTGCCATGGTAGTCCCGCCTAGCCAAAATATACATCATCGCACTGGCCTTGAACATCCCGTGATCACTGTACCTCTCTCTGCCTCTGTAGCTGTGTTTTATTTTCCGAAACAAACACCTGAATGGTCGGCAAGATGGGCTCTGCCCCGCCCCCACCCACCTCGTGTCACAGGGTTGCTACTGTAAATAGTACCAAGCGCATCCGCGAACCCCGATGGGGACCGGCCGGTCTGCCAGTGGGTGCTGAGCTGGGTGCTTCCTGACCAGGTGGAATTGTAGCAGGATCTGCAGAGAGTTATGGATCAGGGTTGACAACTGACCCGTAGCACTGAGTTAATCATTCTTAGTCCTGCCTGCTGTGGGTTGTTTAGCCATAGATGCTAAATGGTTCTGGTAACTGCAAAATATCCTGGGGACAAACTTCTGACGGGGAACCCCCGGGTCAGAGAAGCACACACAGGTAAGAACACAAACAGGCAGCCTGGTTCCTGGGAAGGGTCTCCTTTGCTTCGCATACCTTTCTTCTCTTCATTAGGTTTCAGGCCCATGAGAAACATGCACAGCTGGGACCTCAGGTTCCTACCAAGTGTGTTTCTGGCCCAGCATCTCCCCTGATCTCAGTCTTCCAGTGGGCCTGGCTGCAGTCTAAGGCTGGGTGCTCACCATCCTGAGAGGCCCTTGCCACAGGCTTTATGCCAAGTCAGGACACAGACCCTTTGGTGTTAGAACACGTGAGCCACCATGCAGGAGGGAAGTACCCTGCCTGCAATCATACTGAGGCAGGAACCTCATCCCTCCTCACAGCTGCTATGGCACCTGGCTTGTAGTCCCAGCAAGGGGATTAGTGTGAGCCCCGCAGAGCCTCTTTTTCAGTGTGGGGAATCTAAGGCCCCAGAGAGAGTCCTGGCTGGTTGCAGACAGAATCTAAGCACTTATTTCCAGTAAGATGTCCAGAATTCCCAGGGAGATGGCATTTTCTTTTGATTTTTCTGTGTAGCCTTGGCTTTGTAGATCGGACTAGCCTCGAACTCACAGAGATCCACCTGGATGGCATTTTGTTTGAAGGTGTCATTATTAAGCGCCTACTGTGTCCTAAGAAACTTTTGTTTTGTTTTCTGAGGCCGGCCTTGTATGTTGTGCCACCATAGATCTTTTCTTTATGGTTTTTGAACTCCCACAGAGGGGACTCAGGCAGGGCAGAAAGGGGGGGGGGGTGACCAGTCAATCTGTGTTCAGGGGTGCCACGAACAGAGCTCAAACCAGAGGCTAGGCATTATGGTACATGTGGTGCTACATAGCTGAGGACCCTGACGCTGGGACTTTGCTACCAACATCCATTATTACAGGTGGAAGTAGGGCATCCCATGTGGTCCAGACCAGGAGAACAGTGTGCTTGGGGCCTTGTCTTTCTCTGCAGCCTCAGATACCGCCACAGAAGGAAAAAGACAGGGAAAGGCCAGATTCCCAGTTCCACTTGGACTCACCCAGGCTTTCCTTTGAAATTGAGGGTATTCCACTGTTTACAAACAAATTCTCAAAGCCTTTTCCGGGGGGGGGGCGTCTCCTACACTATATGCAGGGCCCCACAGCTCTGCCGTCTTCCTCTGCACCAAAAAAGGGCATGTAGAGTGCTGAAGTAGCAGAGAGGATCTCAGAGCAAGAGAGGCATCCTTCCCAAAGGCAGCCAAGCTGCTCCAGAGAACAGGGAAACCCTCTGAAAGGCTCTACCCGTCAGACAAACCTCTACCTCCTGCTTCCAGGGCGAGCTGGCCAGAGCCACAGCTGGGTTAGCCTGAAGTTCCCAGGAGAGGTAGGGGGCATGGGGGGCGGGGCACAGCCTGCGGTTTCCATACAAAGCAAGGAAGTCTGATCTCACCAGAGGTAAGCCGAAGGGCACTTCCTCTTTCACTGGCTGGGCCCCCTCCAGAAGTTTCTTAAAGCGATCAAAATGAAATATGTTGCTGTTAAATTTCCAGTATTGCCTAATAATTGCCCCACGTCCGAGCGCAACTTGTTGTGGTTAATTTACCAGGATGGCCTAACAATTATTTATTATCCAGCCTATAATTATTATTACAACAGTATTTTTTTTTAACCCACTAGCAATCAATCAAGACACAGATACTTGTTATATTTTAAAATATATCTGGGATAGGGCAGATATTAATCCTTTAAACTACTTCCCATAGTGGGACAGGTATGGGATACCTGTCGCAATCCCATGCCATCTGCTTCTAATAACTTCTATCAAGCTACCGTCCATCCATAATCCCAAATACTTGCTAATTCTCATCATCTGGGCCAAGTCTCCATCCACACCGGCCACGGGCTTCTCCTCCACTTAACCCATGACAGTGAGCCTTCTTCTCCCCTCCTCTCTCCTCTCAAGAATCTCTCTGGCTCCCCACACTGGGAAACCTTAGTCACGCCTATCTCATTTGCCCTGCCCAGCCTGGACAGGTGTTCAGGCCATCTGTTCCGGGCATACCCCACTTGTGAGGAGGACAGAACTGAAAGTGGCATAGTGGTCTAGACAGGGAAGTGAGGGCAGGCGGATCATGAGCTCAAGGTCATTCTTGCCTACGAAGCAAGTTTATGGTCAGTCTGGGGTTAATGAGATCCTCTCTCCAAAACCCCCCAAACCCAAAGAACAGCAACAAAATCAAGCAAGCAAACAAAAATGAAGGGTCTATAAATCAAGTGAAGCAGGTGACGGAATGGGGCGGGAGGTCCAGAAGTGGCAGACACTAGCCCCACCTCGCCCTAGCCTATGAACAGGAACTGAGTGGCAGGAGAGTGGGCCAAAGGCTTCTTGACACAGGTACCCTGCACTGTACTCTCCTGAGACACTGAATCTCTGGCTCACAGACTTCCAGGTGGGAGGCTCTCACCTGGGGAAGTGAGTTTACATCAAAGGGGCTGCTGATGGACACACATCCTGCTCCCTAGGAATCAGAGAGACTGCCTACAGACTCCTGCTGTGAAAGCACTTCCCCGTCCTCAGAAAGGTATGAGAGCCCCCTCCCCCCACTTCTGCCACAGGAGGCCTGATTTTCTTTCTTGGGGGGGGGCCCCCTGCCGTGCTTTCTTTTCCCCGTGTTGGGGCCTGAGGTCTCCTCAGGGCTTCTGGCATGCTGTTATCAGTCTGTCTGTCCGCCCATGGCGTTAATAGCTTTCCTAATAATAAGCTATGGGAGTGTCCCTTTGGGACATCTAGACCTTTCTCTGTCTCTTTTGTCACATGCTTGGGTGGGAAGGACAATATTCTTGAACAACGTCAGGAAACATCTACCCGGGCTACTAAACAGTGCCTGGTTGCAGCTTCCTTTCTAGTGAAACAGACCGTGACAGCCACCAGTGGGGGTGATTAAGCTGCTGCTCAGCACAGACCGCTGCAACGCTGGCACCCAGCTGTGCACATGATCCCCTTCAGACACAGAGAGCTGGGTGGCTGGCTGTAAATCAGGGCTCCAGTACCCTCATTTCTACTAGTTTGCTAGCATAGCTCACGGGACTCAGGACTCTTCTGCTCACCCGTGTTTATTTATTGCGATGGAGATCATGCTGTTTCTCTGCTCTCCTGACTTTTAGCACTGGGCAGGGCAGGGCAGGTGGTAGAAGCTCCTTTCCAAGGCTTCCCAGCCTCATCCCTTTGGGGTTTTACGATGACTTCATTACATGGCTCTGATTGATTACACTATAGGCAATTGATTAACTCAGTTTTCAGCTCTTCTCTGCTATCCTGCGGTGGGGCATCTTGGGAAAGGGGTCACCCACTGTTGACTCTGTTTTTAGCAATTAAACTTTATTATGCAACCCAACTAGCTTATACAAAAAGGAAAAAGGTTAAAGGGACAAAAGAGTGAACCTTCCGGTAGCCGTTCCATGGGACGGGTCCTTAGATGTCTCTCTGGCCTGCGTGCTGATCCAGCTTGTCCGCTGCCCCCGCACTCTCTCTCTGTAGCCGACTTTGTTATTCTCCCGGTGAGGGTCCATTAGAAAGACAATAGTCCAGGTGGGGTTCCCAGGTCTGCTTCCTGAATTCCAGACCCAGGATGGCTCCACTCAGTCTGTCACAAGGTATTCATGGGGTACCCCAAGGGTAAAGCCCGCCAAGACTGCTCCCACCTGTGACAAAGCTTACTCCTTCACACAGGTTACCCACCGTCTTGGGCAAGATGTAAATGGGGCAAGTTGCTAGAGAGGCCTCATGACAGAGGCAGGTAGGGACAGGCAGTGGGGAAAAACTTCAGTGGCAAAGCATGGATGCTTCCCTTTGTCACGTGGGATGGGGGTGTCTTAGTGAGGCTTTCTATCACTTTGATGAAGCACCACGACCCGAAAAGCTAGTTTGGGTGGAAAGGGCTTACTTAGCTTACACTTCTATATCACTGTTGATCATCAAAAGAAGTTAGGACAGGAACTCAGTAGTTAGCTGGAGGACAGGAACAGGAGGCAGGAGCTGATGCAGAGGCGGTGGAGAGGCGCTGCTTGCTGGCTTGCACCCTGTGCCTTGTTCAGCCTGCCTTTTTATAGAACCCAGGACCCCCAGCCCAGGCTTGGCACCACCCACCATGGTCTGGGCCCTCCCTCCATGACCACTAATTAAGAAAATTCCTTCCAGGCCTGCCTACGACCTGATGCCACGGAGGCATTTTTCTCAGTTGAGGTTCCCTCCTCTCAGATGACTTTAGCTTGTGTCAGGTTGACACAAAACCATACAGCACAGGGCGTCTCTGGGCCTCTGCAGAAAGCAAATGTGGGTGCTCCGGTGCCTCACAGATCGCCTCACATTTTATGGAATGAGAGCAGTGGGATTCCCAGAGGGGTGTTCCCCTGGGAAAGTCAGCAAGTCCTCTTGTTTTGACTTTTCTTGTCCTCTTTGTGTAGTGGCCCTTTCTGATTGTGAGCCAGAACTCCTGGAAGGAGTGGTTCTGGTAATGCAAGTCAGAGAATTCTTAATGGCTGGCCCCTCCTACTTATCTTGCCCATTCTCCTCCTCCTCAGTTAGAAAGAGTGCATGGAGTATTTCAGGGTTTCTGGCTGACTTTGGGATGAGGGACTCTAATTCCTCAAAGGGAATGATGGGGTTTTGGCAGGGAGGAGGAGGCTGGAGAAAGATAAGTGTAAGGTGGGTGGTCACAAAGGCTCTACCAGTGTTCTTCAGCTCAGAGTCCCAAGAAGGTGGAAATACTGCAGTTTAGGGTGTTGGGTTGGGAGCCCCAGTAGTAGTGGAAGTGTAAAGATGATTCTAAGAGCATTAAGTAGCATACCGCTGAAATGCCAGCATCCCTTTACATATGATGCCAGGAGAAACACTCTGCCAAATTCTGGAAATGCTGAAGAATCTATGATGTCCAGTATGAGTCACTTTCTCTTTCTCTGCAGTGCTTTTTTCTTCCTTCCTTCCTTCCTTCCTTCCTTCCTTTTCTAAAGATTTATTTATTATGTATACTGTGCTCTGTCTGCATGTACACCTGCAGAAGAGGGCATCAAATCACATTATAGATCGTCGTGAGCCACCATGTGGTTGCTGGGAATTGAACTCAGGACCTCTGGAAGAGCGGACAGTGTGCTCTTAACCTCTGAGCCATCTCTCCAGCCCTGTGGTACTTTTTTTCTGATCAGAGTCATCAAATTGGACCTTGATGGAGTCTTTCAAGTACAGTTGAGGCAGAAAATTTCCAACAGAACATTGGCACAGGAAGAGCAGCTGTTTAGATGTGCAAAATCAGAGTGAGAAGAAAATGTCTTTGGGGAAGCTGAGCTGAGATCTCTGAATCCACCATTAAATTGCTGCCGGTACGGTGAGTGACAAAGACAGACCTTAGGAGGAGTCTGGGGACTACACATCTCATGGAGTCATTATGACCCAAGATGCTCTTGGTTTATGCAAGAACAGTTTTACATAAGCAATTTGGAGAAGGATTTCATGGTAAGGGGAGAGAAAGGACTGTACAACAGGCTGACTCAGCACTCCATCCACGTTGCTTTAAGAAGGAACTCTGGTGATGTATGGCTCGGCCAGTGCTTGCTGCCAAGACTGACAACCTAAATATGATTCCAAGGACTGACATGGTAGAAGGAAAGAACCAATTCCCACAGGATGCTCTCTGGCCTGCACATGTACATTATGGCATGTGTTGGCACACGCACACACACACACACACACACAAATATACATATATATATATGTATATATATATATATATATATATATATATATATATATATATATGTATGTATGTATATAATTTAAAAAACAAAAATAACTGAGTATGGTGGCACATGCTTTTAATCCTACCACTTGGGAGGCAAAGGCAGGTGAATCTCTGTGAGTTCGAGCCCAGCCTGGTCTACAAAGTGAGTTGAGTCCAGGACAGCCAAGGCTACAGAGAGAAACCCTGTCTTGAAAAACCAAAAACCAAACAAACAAAACAAAAGAAAAAAACTGGGCTCTGGAGAGGTGTCTCAACAGTCAAGAGCATTTGTTAATCCTGCAGAAGACCCAAGTTCTGTTTGCACTGCAGATGTGGCAGTTTCCAGTTGTTTGCAATGATAGTTCAGGAGATCTGAGGTCTTCTTTTGGCCTCCGCTGGCACCAGGCACACATGTGGTACACATACACATGCACATGCACATGCACATACATAGTCACATGCACATTTGTACACATTCACATCCACATCCACATTTACATCCACATCCACATACATATATACATTTAAATACGCATACATATTTACATACACACACAGTCATATACACATTTACACACATACACATTTACACACATACACATTTACACACATACACATTCACATACACACATTGAGGCAAAATCACCCATACTTATCAAAAATTTAAAAATCTTTTAAGCAGGGGCTGGAGAGAAAACTTAGCAGTTAAGAGCATTGGCTGCTCTTCCAAAGGTCCTGAGTTCAATTCCCAGCCACCACATGGTGGCTCACAACCATCTGTAATGAGATCTGGCGCCCTCTTCTGGCCTGCAAGCATACATAACACTGTATACATAATAAATAAATAAATAAAACTTTAAAAATTCTTTTAAACAAATTAAAATGAAGGGCCTAATAGTGATAGGCTCAAAATGATTGTAAGAAAAAAACCACACATAGTAAATTACAAAACTGCACAAGTTTTCTTTGAAATGGGGGTCATGACCCTGCTTGAAGATGCTTTTTGGTCCGGAGCAGCACAGCAGTGTTCGAAAGTCACCAGGCAGGCTTTGGTTCCTTATCAAGCATGGCAGACCACATGTCTTCCAGAAAGGAAAACTACCACACTCAGGAAGCCATTGCACACCGCAGGAAAGCATGTGGGAGCTCACACCGCAGGAAAGCATGTGGGAGCTCACACCGCAGGAAAGCATGTGGGAGCTCACACCGCAGGAAAGCATGTGGGAGCTCACACCGCAGGAAAGCATGTGGGAGCTCACACTGCAGGAAAGCATGTGGGAGCTCCCAAGACCTGGGTGTGATTCTGCATCCCTTTGACCTTGAATTATGGTCCGAGGGGTGACGTGACTCCAAAGCTTAGACACACGGTAGGTGTTCAATGTTTTTGAGACGAATAGGTGGATTTGTCTCTAAGATGCCCTTGCCATGGAACTCATTGAAAATGGAGCACTGTCCAAAAGAGAGGAAGAGTTTAGAAGCCATTAAAATGGGCAAAAATAAGATGATTTCACGTTAATCTTAACTATCCCTTTTACTTAACTCAGCCTACCAAGTAGAATATCACATCAATATGTGCTCAACCAACAAACAAGTCCTGAGATAGCCCACTTGCCTTTTCTATGGCAAGTCTCTTCAGCCCTGCAGCCAGTGCTCACTGACAGGCTGAGGATTATAAACGACAGAAACATGGGGCTGTGGGTGCCTGAGTGAAATCTCCCACCCCTCACCTGCACCCTGCTGATGGCTAGATTGGGCCCTAACCTGGACCAATCCGGCACTGTGGCTCCCTGTCCAAACTCCTGCCGCTCTGCCTCTCAGAGCCTGTCCTGGCAGCTGCTTAAGGAATAGACTGTTCCCGTTGTACCTACACTACAATAGCCCGGCAACAACACATTCATTCACTCAACAAGGCCTTTGAGTACAGACTGTGTGCTGGGTGCCCATCAGAGCACCAGCCACCCCCCATGGAGAAGCTAAAAATCAGGGCATTCACAGGATCAAGATTCCCCTAGCCGGCTCTGGTAAAAGAAGCTGCCAGCGGTCTGTACGTTCCTCTCAGCTCAACTTCTGTACACCCAACCCTACCTCCTGCCTCCTGCCTCCTGCCTCCTGCCTCCTGCCTCCTGCCTCCACAGGGCTCTCTCCCACTGCATCTCATTCTTTTCTGAGTCACTGGACTCAGCTGCCACACCACCCCCACCACCCCCAACCCCCATCCGCAATACAGGCTGGACTCATCTCAGCCAGTCACATCTACAGACGCTTCATGCTCTAAATCATCCGTCCTCAACCTGTGGGGAGAGACCTCTCTGGGGTTAAACGACCCTTTCACAGGGGTCGAGTATTAGATACCCTGTATATCAGATATTTATATTACGATTCATAACAGTAGCAAATTCACAGCTAACACAGAGAGACCTGGAGTTGTCAGACCCAAAAGAGTTTGGTCTAGCCTGGGGCTGGGGACAGAAAGACAGGTGGTGTCCAGTGACCAGCAGTATTGCCTGTAGGGCAATACTAGGACTAGGACTAGGACAGGGACAGATGCTGCACGTGGTTGGGCTGACCCAGTTGTCTTTTTTTGGTCAGTTGAGGGAGGATAGTTATTGTAAGTGAAGTGTTGTCCCTGGGGGTGTTGGGAGGAAAGCATGGGTAAAAGCAGGGGGCGGGGCTTTAGTAGCTGAGCCACGGTGGGTGAGGTCTTCGAGGAGATGAGATATCTGATATTTTGAGAATCACTTTGGGAGGCTGGTCCGGTGGCTTGACATGCCATGCCCACTCCAGGCGAGGGCAGAGATATGTCTCTCTGGCTTTACTCTGCACTGGGGGAGACATGATGTTGAGACAGATGGCCGGGAAGCCAGAGGATAAGAGAGGGGCTGTGGGGAGTGCTGGAGGTGATGGCTGCTCTAGCAGGACAGTGACACAGATCCATGGCACTAAAGACTTCCTGGTGAGAGGGAGCTAGCGAAGAGGGCAGTAGCAGGGGGGAGTGAAACCCTCACAGCGCTTCACCATGTTGGGGAAGACGAGCCGGCCTATGCCCAGCAGCCCCAGAGTACAGCTACAGAGGATGTGGCACAAGACACCACTCCTCCGGGTCTCATTCCCCAGAGCAGGTGGACTGCCTTCGGAAACAGCACAGCTGATCTGAACTCTCTCTGGGGTAGGGTGGGACAGGGCTGGCTTTCAGGTAGACAAAATGTCTGGAGACAAGCAAAGCCTTGGTGAGTTTTAAAGAACCCCCCCCCCCCACTCCCCTGAAGAGATGGCTCAGCAATTATCAGCGTGGGATCCTTTTCCAGAGGATCTAGGGTTGATTTCCAGAACCTGTATGTTAGCTCACATCTGACTGTAAAACTCCCGTCTCAGGCGATATGACGCCCTCTTCTGGCTCCTTTGGGTACTGCATGCAGGGGTATGCAGTTAAAACACCCACACACATAAAAAAATAGTACTAATAAAACAAAATAAAAACATTAAAAAAAAAAAAAAAACCAGAAACTCATTATGCTGGCTAGTCTATGTCAACTTGACAAACAAACTACAGTTATCTGAAAGGAGGGGACCTCAATTAAGAAAACGCCCCCATGAGATCCGGCTAAAGAGGATTTTCCCAATTAGTGGTCAATGGGCGAGGACGTTGCCCGTGGTGCCATCCCTGGAGCCGTAGTCCTGGGTTCTATAAGAAATCAAGCTGAACAAGCCATGAGAGCAGTACCTACACTCTGCATGGCCTCTGTATCAGCTCCTGCCTCCAGGCTCCTGCCCCGTTTGAGTTCCTGTCCTGGCTTCCTTCAGTGTGGAAGTGTAAACCAAATAAATCCTTTCCCCCTAGATTGCTTTTGGTCATAGTGGAGTTTTGTTGTTGTTGTTGTTGTTGTTGTTTTTTGTTTGTTTGTTTTTCCTTTGGTTTTTTTTGTTTTTTTGTTTTGTTTTGTTTTTTGTTATTGTTATTGTTGTTTTGAGACAGGGTTTCTCTGTGTAGCCTTGGCTGTGCTAGACTTGCTTTGTACACCAGGATGGCTCAAATTCACAGCAATCCGTCTGCCTCTACCTACCGAGTGCTGGGATTAAAGGCATGCACCACCATGCTTGGCTGGTCATAGTGTTTTATCAAAGCAACAGAAGCCCTAAATAAGACATCCACTTTTCATGACTCCTTGTTCATGTGATAGGACTCTAAAGCAGGTGCCACCATAGTTACTTGCCCCTTTCCACAGAACGGATGCCTGACTCCAACCAGTAAGTCTTTTCCTTCAGTGGGAAGAATTCCTAGAGGTATGGGGAAGTGGGTGTGACCGTTTCCTTCCCCTGGCCCTGTGAGGACCTCCCTGTTGCTCTCGCAAGAACTCAGGATCTGTGAAGGGACATTTGAGTGGACCAGGGGTGACTGTGGAATTGGGATTTCTATGACTTTCGCCTAATCTGGACTTGGGCACTCACAGGGCTTCCTTCACCCCTGGGTGCTGGCCTGGCTCAGAGTGAGAAGTGCGAAGGGGCAGACAAGAGATGGAGCTCACGCATGCTGTGACTTCCAGCAGGCTGACCAACTGGGAGGTTTGGCTGCGCCTCAAGCTTGCTGGGGCCACACCTTCCTCTGTAAGGTAGTGGCAGGTTCCAGTCTTGAGGGTGTTTGGAAATAGTGTGCCCAGGGAAGCACTGGCCTCCACACACCGGATGTTGGAGTTGTAAGAGTTCTCACAGAGTAGCTGCCCTCGCCTTCCTCACAGTGGAACTGTGTTTGTACTACTCCAGGTTGGCTCGTAGCCTAGCCTCCCAGAAGTGCCCTCTCTGAGTTGCCCAGGTCCTTCATCTCCACTCCTTCAAAATGGGCCCTGTATTTAACTGGACCTAGCTAAACCCCTGCCCTAAGGCATGGGGAGACAGGGAGGCTCAGGTCACACTGGTGTCACAGCCAATAACCACCGTACCTGGGGGCCAGCAGAGCAGGCTCAAGGGGTGGAGGGGTAGGGATGGGGGATGGAAATGTTACCACCTGCAGAGGCAAAGAATCAGAGAAAGCCTTTGAACTTTCACTCAAGCTGGTGCAGTTAGAGTTGCCTGAATTTAGTCAGATGATTGTACAGTCTCTTAACCATTGAGGGCTGGATTATTACAAAGCAGTGTTTTTGTTGTTGTTGTTGTTGTTTTGTTTTACTTCATGTGCCTTGGTGCTTTGGCTGCATGTATGTCTGAGTAAGGACGTCAGATCTTGGAGTTACAGATCTTGAGCTGCCATGTGGTTGTTGGAAATTGTATCTGGGCCCTCTGGAAGAGCAGTCAGTGCTCTTTACCACCCAGCCATCTCTCCAGCCATCAAGGCAGATTTTAAAACTGGCAGCCTAGGGGCTGATAAGGTTGAGTGAGGCAGAGCTCATTAGATAGTGAGAGGCCAGCAGACGATTCTGGCTTTGCCAGCAAAGGAGTCAAGGGTGGCCTGGGCTTTCTAGTTTACACATCTCTGTTACAGCTGCTGCCCTTGGCTACATAGCTGACCTGGCTGAGCCTTGGGTGTGAAATGGGGTGACAGCTTTTCATAGGGTGGTTGAGAGGCTCCTAAGTGAATATGTGTTTGTCTAAAGCAAGAATACTAATCAGAGGGGCAACAGGTAGCTCTCTTCACAACTGTCATCATTACGGTGGCCAGCCTCTCACCATAGTGTGTCCTCCTCTGACCTCTCGGAGTACAGAGGCATGTTGGCATAATTTTCTCATAGACTGTGTACAGTTTACGCTAGTTCATTCAAATGCTGATTTCTCTACCCAACTATCTAGTTTCAATCCAGACATTGCACTGTGGTGTGTTTGTTCTAAGTATCTCCTGTTTCAAGTTTGTGTAAACATGTCACCATTTGTTCTCTGTGTTGCCAATAAAAACCAACTAGCCAATGCTGAGCAATAACAGAGAATAGGATGGGACAGCCTGGTCCAGTAAGGAGAGGAGATAGAGCAGGAAGAAAGGATGGATGCAAGTGGAGAGGACAGAGAAGCACCAGGAGGAATGAGCCTGACCTAGGAGATGAGTGAAAAGCAGGTATAATGTGGGAAATCTGAATGGGAAGAAGCTATACTAGCTTGGAGGTTTAAGATGGAGTAATCATTGCTCAGTATTATGCTCTAGGCTAGTTAAATATATCCTTGTCTCTCTGTGTGCTTATGTGGGTGTAAAGCTGGTCAAGGAGTAACTGCTGATTTATTAAAATGATATATCAATATTAAATATTAATAATATTTCAACAGAGGGAGTTATAAATGTTGTTTTTATTTTCTCTGATGATGGGATGAGACGAAAGCCATATCCAAACTTTACAAATACGTGGCCTGGGCTGAGCCCAGATCATGTCTATTTATCTATCCCTTGGCAAAAGCTTAGAAGCTTCTAGCCTCTGTACAATCTAATCTTGTGCAAGCCCAGACTTTGAAGGCTTCAGCTTCTAGTCTTGGTTTGCTAACCTAGGCCTAGGCTGTTTTCAGCCTCTGAGACTTACGACTGAATAAACTCACTCTTTCTAGTCCTTTCTGACCTCTTGCTGCATGCTTCAACTCATCTGTTCTGGCTCAACAGTCTTCTCTACGCTGACTGATTCAAACTGGCTTCTCTCCACTTCTGACTGAATTGCTCTGCTTGGAAAAACTGCCTCTGAACTCCACAAACTGAACTGCACCGAACTGCTTACACCAAACTTAACCAAACTGCACCGAATTGTACTGTGCTGACTGCATGGACACTACTGTGTTGCTGTATTGTACCCTCCTCCACTGTACTGTCTCTGTGAACTTTCCTGCGCTCTCTCTCTCTCTCTCTCTCTCTCTCTCTCTCTCTCTCTCTCTCTCTCTCTCTCTCTGAGCTGCTTTTAAGTAGCTTCTCTTTCCTATCTGTTCTCAAGAAAGTTGGGTGTATCCTATCTCTATCTCATTCTGTCAAATCTTTCTCTGATTTGTCAGCTTGCTTATCACTCAATTAGATTGTTTGGGATTAAAGGTGTGTACTAAAGGCATATCTGTATCTGTAATCCAGTCAGATCACACAGACATAGGTCTTCAGATGTGATCCCTTGCCAGAATAGACATGTTGGATTAAAAATCCTCTACAGAGACAGAGCAATAGTCAGTTGAAGCTAAGGTGCCTGGGTTCATGGCATATGCCCCGTAGCAGCCACTGCTTAGAATGCTCACTAGCCACCATCCTCTTTTCAACAACCTCTCTTGGTTTCTTTTTGTGGCTGCCTCACCCCCAATCTTGTAGCTAGTGAGGTGTGTGTATGTTGGAGGGGCTGTGCTGGGACCATGGCCTGGGATGGATCAGTTATTGTGTTAGAAGCTCAAGGACATGAGCGACCCCACCAGGTGGCCATGGGCATCAGCAACATGGTGAGCACCTTGGGAGGCTGTGGGGTACCCCATGGGTGGAGGAAAGAAGGCGTCCGGTGAGAAAGGCCATCCTGGAGGAGGCTATGTCTGATTTTATGAAAGACTGCTCAGAGTAACGTGTGGAAGAGAGACAAGGGTACCAAGTGACCTTGTGCAACTTTGGAAAGGCTGAGCATCCTTCCTGGCTAGCAGGCTGGGCACTTAAATCCCCTTTCCCATTTACCATCAGCCGTCTGATTATAGCACCTAGCCTCCATAGGCTAAGAAGCTTCTCACATCTGTCCTCTTCTTCCCTAGCCCAGCCAGACCACAACTTCCTGTCTTTCTCATTCAGAGGGTGAGAACAAGTCGGGTCACACCAGGCTGTGCAGACTCTGACCCTGCCTTCAAGCATGTGACTGGTCACAGCTGGCTGCAGCTCTTGGCTTCTAGGTTTCTTTGAGCAGAAACTGCCTAGAGACAGTGAATTTCAAGGCAGGGCATTCCCTGGGAGGGAGATAGCCCTGGATTGGGGCCCTCCTGAGCCATCACGCTGTTAGGGCTGACAGAGGAGGGCATGGCTTTCAGTCTTGCTGG
Organism: Acomys russatus; assembly: GCF_903995435.1. Taxonomy (NCBI): domain Eukaryota; kingdom Metazoa; phylum Chordata; class Mammalia; order Rodentia; family Muridae; genus Acomys; species Acomys russatus. Next base: position 37,026,627 of record NC_067153.1, read on the forward strand.
CCGTGCTTCATTTGGCCAGTTCCTTTCTCCGCCCTTTCTCTGGGATCAGGGTGTGGGACAGTTGCTTGATGCAGGAAGCTGCATTGTTTTAAACATAATAGCAGTCTAAAAATAGACCCAACTCCTGGCTCGGCATTTTTTTTTCCTGATAAAATATTTCATATTTACAGAAAACATTTCTAGCATGATGCTGTGAACACCCTGCCCCACCCACTGGTGGGACAGAGCCCACATCAACTTCCTCCACCAAACTCCCCAGGGCTCTGACACCCTGAACTTGGTACAGCTCCTCGACCACTTCCTCCTTTCTTATTCCAGCATGGCCTTTCTACTCCTGGATGTGGCCGGATGGTACCGGAGTGCTTTGCTGAGACTTTGTTCTTACTCAGGATGAGGCGCCGGAATCCAGCTTCCAGGCACTCAAGGCTCAGGTGGAGCACACGCAACAGACAGCAGAATTTTACCTTTATTCTCATCTGTTCCTGTACGCCATTCGGGGTTAGATGTCATTGGGAACTGACGTCCACGGAGCTCATGCATGGGCAGAGTACAGTCATATTGGCACAGATTGTTTGTTAATTTGTTTTGAGACAGGCTCTCACATAGGCTAGACTGGGCTCAAACGCAAGCAGGTGTCTGATGTATGGACCTCCATCTCCCACGTGCCGAGATAATAGGACCGTGTCACGGCTTCTTGCATGCTAGTGAGTGCAGCGAAGCTGTGTTCTCATCCCTCATTGGCACAGATAGATTCTATCTCCTCACTAGTTCAGCCTCATTAAATGCCTGATCTAAATTCACTATGTAAATCAGGCTGGCCTGGAACTCACTCACAGCAATCTTTGTCCGTCTGCCTCCCAAATACAAGGGTTAAAATCACCGTGCCTGCCTAAATAAATTACTTTTCAAAAAAAGATTTATTCATTTATTTATTACATATACAGTGTTCTACCTGCATGTAACTCATGCAGGTCAGAAGAGGGCACCAGATCTCATTATGGATGGGTGTGAGCCATCATCTTTCAACAGAGGGAGGTATAAATGTTGTGCGCCACCACGCCTGTCAAAACAAGCAAATCTTAAACAAGGATATTTTAATACAGGCTTAATTAAGTAAGTGGGTTAAGGGAGGTGCTCAGAAATAAAAGACATCCCCAAGACCTTGGGTCTGGCCTGAAAGAAAGAGGGGAAAGCAAGACACACCTAGTGCAGTAGATACAGGCTCCTCAAGTGAGAGTCACCATTATTTGTCTTAGCTTTGGCTATATAGACCATTTTGGTGGCTTTCGAGTGACAAGGCAGAAGGTTGCTAAGAACCCCTTTCTTTTTCTTCTTTTTCCTCTGATGAGTGAGGTAAGTGTGGCGGCCCTGTGGATGTGCTGGATGGAATTATAGTCTGATAAAGTGAAACAAGGAAGCACTAGGGTTGCGCAGACTCTTAACAGTGCCCCATTCCTACAAAGTCAGTTTCTCATGAGATTCTTAGAAAGTTTCAGGTTTGCAGCTGGGAAAGGACAGAGGTGTCGAGCAGTTAGTTGTACTGGAACTCCTGCTTTTCTGTTGGCCTGGGATCCAGGGAGAGGGGGTTCTTTTCCTTTCTCACATCAAATGTTACCCCTGTGTTGCTATCCTGCCTCAGAATGATGGCAAACACTTTCTCTCAGTCTAGGAGTGACCTTTGCACTCTCTTGGTAGTATCTCTTACACACAAAAACTTTTTGCTTGGATAAATGGTTAGTTTCTTTCTTTTACCTCCTTTTTGAGGCAAGCTATTACTATGTAGCCTTGGCTGTCCTGGAACTCACTATTTAGAACAGAATGGCCCCCAAATTCAGATCTGCCTGCCTGCTGGCTTAAAAGGATGCATCATCACAGCCTGGAGTTCCCTTCCTTCCTTCCTTCCTTCCCTCCTTCCTTCCTTTTTTCTTCCTATTTTTCAAGGCAGGGTTTCTCTGTGGAGCCTTGGCTATCCTGGACTCATTTTGTAGACCAGGCTGGCCTCTAACTCAGAGATTGTCTGCCTCTGCTTTCTTGAGTGCTGGGATTGCTGCCTGGCTGAATATAATTTCTTTCTTTTTTTCTTAAAGATGTATTTATTTATTATGTATACAATGTTGATTCTGTGTGTGCAACTACACACCAGAAGAGGGCACCAGATCTCATTATAGATGGTTGTGAGCCATCACGTGGTTGCTGGGAGTTGAACTCAGGACCTCTAGAAGAGCAGCCAGTGCTCTTAACCTTTGAACCATCTCTCCAGCCCTGATTAGAATTTCTTAATCCTCCCGGGCTGGAGAAATGACTCAAAGGTTAAGAGCACTGGCTATTCTTCCAAAGGTCCTGAGTTCAATTCCCAGCAACCACATGGTGGCTCACAACCATCTATAATGAGATCTGATGCCCTTTTCTGGCCTGCAGGTGCACATGCAGGCAGAGCACTGTATGCATTATAAATAAAATCTTTAAAAACAAAAAAGAATTTCTTAATGCCACGTCTAGGCCATTTTTCAGATGTTTGTATATAGTATAGCACCACAACCCATGTGCCCTAAAGTACCTGGGGACAGAAAGGGACTCTTGTTTTGTGGTGCTGGTACATGCTAGGCAAGGGGTTTACCACGGAGCCACAACTCTTGCTTTACCACAGAGCCACAACTCTAGTCCCATGTCAGGTTTCTTGTGGGTACTTGGAAAGTACCTGCAGCATGGGCCATGGGGACTTTATTTATTTATTTTTAGGTAGGATCATACTGTGTAGTCTATGCTGGCCTGAAATTCATTTATGATCCTCCTCCACCTCCAAACTTGGGATTACAGGAGCAAGCCACTGGTCCTAGGGGGATTTAATAAAAGAGCACAGAGCCAGGGTCCCTGGGAGATTATGTGGCCAGACTCTCATGCACGGGATGAGGGAGGCTTACAGAAGAGGAACTGTGGGGCCTGGCCCTGGACTTTCCACCCTGGTCTGGAGCTCCCCTCCTCAAATCCTTCCATCTATTGGAGGAAACAGGGTAGATATCAGACTTGCTCTGCCCTGAGCCGTATAGGATTCTTGCCAACTGAATCTTGGCCTCCACCCTGCAGGGTTCCCACAAACAGGAAGCAGGGGCTCAGGGATGCTGGGTCTGCCCATCACACACACGCACGCACGCACGCACGCACGCACACACACACTCACACACATACAGTTGGCACAGTAGCAGGGTCCAGACAGGCAGCAGCCAGACAGAGCCCTGCAAACTCAAGATTTTGATTGCTTACAGTGTGGCCCAGGACTGCTGATGGATCCCTGTAAGGCTCGCCTCTCAGGTCATCTGAGAGCTGGTGCAAACAGTCAGATTAAACAGGAGCAGAACCTTAACGTCAGTGTTATTAGCAAGCCGACTGGGTTCCTGGACAAGGATTAGGGGCAGGCAGCCTATGGGATGATTAGGCTACTTCTGAGTCCTGCTATGATTAGCAGGTCCTGCCCTGCCCCCACTCTGTCCCCCTCCTCAGCCAGGCTGCCCAGGTTTTGCTCCCAAGACTTATTCAGTTACTGATCCTTCACTCTAGGCTGATGACAGATATTTAACATTACTAGTAAGCATTTCGTATATATATATATATATATATATATATATATATATATATATATATATATATATATATATATATATATATATATATATACCCCCCCCCCCCCGAAAAGTCCCTTCGTCTCTTTTCCCCTTGGAATTAAAGATGCCCAGGAAAAGGCCCATACTGGACCATAATCCCCTCCAGAGTCGATGACTAAGCACCAAGCTGCCCAGGCAGGAGGGCTGGGCTTTTCCCTAAATCCAGTCTGAGGCTGGAGGAGGTTCAGGGACAACAGAGTAAGTTAGACCTGGCCTAGAGCTAAGAGGTTCCACAGGCCTCTGACCCTGTTCCCTCCAGCATCTTCCACCTTGCCCCATTTCCTGCTAATTTAACCCAGGCTGCTGCGGCAGCCTGCGGTTAACCGTGCAGTTATTGATCAGGAGTGGATCTTTACACTCCTTTCCCGACGGTTCGTCCAGGTGTCCACAGGGTCCATTCCACATCTTGGCACAGGAGAGCTTCCTGGTGGTGGCGGGAGAGCAGGCCTTTGTCCCTTACTAGTTGCAGGGTGGGTCTGGACCACTGGAGAAGAGCCTCCGGGGCTGGATGACGTGGGCCGGGCACCTGGGGATGCCGCCCATTCCTTCCTGTATTCCGGGGGACAGAAGGAGTGACCGAGCCCACGGAGGGGCACGCGCACGCGCCGGACTCACGGTCCAGCTTAGGAAATGTCTGCGTTCACTGGCAGGCAGAGTCCTTCCCGCCCCCGACGAAGCCCCACCCACGCAGGTCCGGCTAGCAACGCCCCCAGAAAAGTTCCGCCTCTGCCGAATCACAGACAAGGCTCCTTCATGCTTTTCAGGCCCCGTCCCTAAGTCCGCCCACACCGGAGCCCACAGACCACGCCCCTCCTCCCTGTGGACAAGCCCCGCTACCTCCAGGGCCCGTCCGCTCTGTGGACGCGGCTCGCTGGCACCCATCCCCAGGGAGGTGCGGAGGCTTGGGCGGCCTCCGACGTGACCCGCCGGCAGAGACACTCGTTTGGGGTCTGGGTTGTGGGCACGGGCGCCATCTGAGTCAGGTTTGCGGCCCGGCAGCCGAGGGCTTGGAGCGCGGTGCTCCAAGCGGGTGGCGGGGAGGTCATGGCGGATCCCGCCTCGCGACACCTGTCGCTGCCCTCCGGGCTGCTGGAGTTGTGCGCGTTGCTGGGCGCTTCTCAGGACAGCCTACGTGGCTTGGAGCAGGTAAGGAGCTGGAGGGGAAACTGAGGCTCGGAGGGGAGCCGGCGGGATGTGAGTGGAGCTTGCTTCTGTGGCTACGCACTCCTGCGGTGCCAAAGCCTCTGGGTCAAGTCCCAGCTGTGAGGGATTAGAGCAAGTTCAGGACTGAGGAGATAAGCAGCCTGCCGTTTCCCTCCCCCCTCCCTCCGTGCCCACCCACCTCTCGGGGCGGGGACCAACTGGACTTGTACCTAGTGCTTGTGGTGGTGCAGACGTGCTTCTGTGCATCGAAGCGTTTCTGCCCGCAGGATGTCACCATCTGGGGGCGGGGGGAGGTGCTGCCTGCCGGGGACCCTTGGAGTTCACGGTCAACTAGACAAGATCCTCTCTCTGAGCAGCAACTAAATGATTCCCTTCACTGCACAGAGCTTCACTGCCTACTAAGTAATGGGTTCTGTACTCGGCATTGAATAGTGCCAACTTTGAATATTCCACCTTTAGTGGGGCTTGCTGCATAACTGTATTCTCCACTTGCCGTACCGCCCTTCCTCCCTTCCCTCCGTCTCTGCCCAGCAGCCAAAGATAGGTTCATCTCCCTGTTTCTGGAAAGACAGCACCTTGTGAACGTTTCATTCTCCTTATTTCTGTACTATATTTCCCCTTTTTTTCCTAATTCTGGAATCCAGGTTGTTTTCTCCCAATCCATTGGGGCCTCTCTTTTTCTTTTGACCCAGCATGATTGTGAACTGTCATTTTCTCCAGAGATTTCCTTAGTGTCCCCAGTTAAGTGTCTGAATAGATCATCTCAGTGTTTACACAAGACAACATGGAAAAACATAAAAGCATGCATATCAATTGATGATTGGCTATCCAAGGACAGTGAAAAGCGGAGGCAAAATCATCGTCACTAAGAGAAGTTAAACGTTAGTAAAAATAACCAAGTGGGTGTTAAAGCCTAGATAGTTCCTTCCATAGCCAATGTGACCAGAAAGTGGCATTAGTCCCTAAGGCAATGACTTGGAGTGTCCCTCTCACAGTTCTCACTCCTAACCCTAACCCATCCCTTCTAATACCAGTGTGCCCTCTGTACAGCTCCGCTGTCTTTCTGCCTTTAATTTACCAAACAACACTGCCTTCCTTTTCTTAGAATCGGAAATGACTTGGTTTCACTTGTGGTCTTCTGGGCATAGCTGTTGTTGCTTCCTGGGTCTTGCAGTGTACTTCTTGCCTGTTCGGTGTGAGGTATGCTTTTGAGAACTGGCTGAGTCAACCAGGGGGTTCATGGCGGCGGTACTTTCCTGAATTAGGCAGGTGGTGGCATCCCCCAGGTTAAGTGAGAGGAAGAAGTTTTATTTTAGTTTACCTCATTCTGTACTCTTGCTTCTGCTAGGAATTTCAAAGAGAGGAAGGTGGGGGGGGGGGAAGTCAAGGATTAGGGGGAAAAGAAGAGTTAAGAGGTAGACTAAACTTTTGGGATAATTTCACTTTCTATCAACACCAGTGTTAGAGTTAGCATAGACATATGGGCATATATTTTATTTAGTTAAAATTTTGTAGCAATTCTCTTTTGCATGTTCGAGGTTTTAAAATAATTTTTAGTTTATCTTTTTAAAATTGGCATTTAGCTGGGTGCTGTGGCTTGTTCCTGAACCCTAACCCTTGGAATAGGTGAGGAGATTACAGAGTGACTTCTAGGTGTGTCAGCTGGGGCTACAGAGAGAGAAAGAGATTCTTTCTTCAAAAAACAAAACAAACAAAAATACCCTTTAGGGCACGGTGGCACAAACCTGTGATCCTAGCCCTTGCTAAGCAGAAGCAGGAAGATCTGGATGGTGCTGAGGCTAGCCTTGGCTACATAGTGGGTTCAGAAGCCAGCCTGGGCTACATGAGACCCTGCTTCGAAAAACAGTTACTGTTTATCTGTGGTCTGAATATTCCTATTTGGTGACACATAAAACAGAAGGCTGTACGTATGAGAAATCTTCAATGTAAAGTCAAGAACATAGTGCCCTGAGTATTTCTTAGAGGGTGCCCTAACTCTGTTCTATTTCGTAGATGGGGTTGAGGACTAATCACTTGTTGGAAATCCTGTCAGGTGTTTCTGAGTTGGCCAGTCCCCCTGTGAATCAATGTGGTTAGTTTTGATTTTCCCCACTGAGGGTGGATTCCTTTTTTGGTTGCTGAGATGTGAGGGGACTCACTGTAAACTCATCCAAGGATGGGAGGCGTGCCCACACTGCCTTCTGCACCACACCAGTGATGTGGCCTTCTGTTCTATGAGCCGCAGTACCAGCATAGCCTCCTGGATGACCACAGTGTTCCCCATCTGCAGCATTCAATCCTGTATTCTCTAGCCTTATGTGGCCACTGAACCCCAGAAGTATCGCTCGTGTGCTGAGGGACACTGGATTTTACATTTCATTTATTTATTTTAATTAAAAAAAATTTTTTTTTTGAGACAGGGTCTCTCTATGTCACTCTGACTGTCCTGGACTCACTTTGTAGACCAGGCTGGCCTCGAACTCACAGCAATCCGCCTGCCTCTGCCTCCCAAGTGCTGGGATTTAAGGCATGCACCACCACGCCCAGCTAAAAATCATATTTTCTTGCTAGGTGATGGTGGTGTATACTGCAAAAGTAACTTTTATTTCCTCTAATGAATTGAGAGAAATGAGAGCTGTGTACCCAAGCTATGTAAATACACGGCTTGGGCTCAGCCATGTTGCTGGATTAAAATTTCTCTACAGAGTGCCTTTAATCCCAGCACTTGGGAGGCAGAGGCAGGTAGATCTCTGAGTTTAAGGCCAGCCTGGTCTACAGAGTGAATTCCAGGACAGCCAGGCTACACTGAGAAACCCTGTCTCGAAAAACTAAACCAAACAAACTAAAAGCCATACTTATTTGTTCCTTTTTAAAAATGTGTATGTGTGTTTTGCCTGTATGTATGTTTGTATGTTTGTATGTATGTATGTTTGTATGTTTGTATGTATGTATATCATATGCATGCAGTGCCCACAGAGGACAGAAGAGAACATTGGATTACCCTGCGGCTGAAGTTATAGTTGGCTGTGAACTACCGTGTGGGTTATGAGATTTGAACCTAGATGTTCTGGAAGAGCAGCCAGTGCTCTTAACTGTAGAGCCATCTATCCAGCTCAGTTTCGATTCATTTAGATTTCAGTGGCCTCCTGCTGTGCCTGTGTTGGACAGCACACTTCCAGAACATTAAGAATGTCTGTGAATTCATTTGATTTCTCTAGCAATAGCCGATCCTCCAGGGAGGAGCGATGCTGCTGTGTAACGAGACTTAGAGATAAATCTGTAACCCAGTGGGTTAGGCTGCTGTTGGGTTTGCTTTTTAATTGGCTTAAAAAAAAAAAAAAAGATGATCAGCTGGGGATGGTGGCACATGCCTTTAATCTCAGCACTCTGGGAGACAGAGGCAGGTAGATTGTGTGAGTTTGAGGCCAGCCTGGTCTACAAATTGAGTCCAGGACAGCCAAGGCTACACAGAGAAACCCTGTCTCAAAAAACAAACAAAAACAAAAGCAATAATAGTAATAATAATAATAATAATAATAATAATAATAATAATAATAATAATAGAAAGATAAGATCAGGCTGTAGGCAAGCCTAAGCCTATAGGGCATTTCTTAAGTTAGTAATTGATGGGGGAGGGCCCAGCCCATTGTGGGTGGTGCCATCCTTGGGTTGGTGGTCCTTGGTGTAATCCAAATAAACGCATTCCTCCCTTTGGTCATGATATTTTTTTCAATTTTTTTTTTTTAAGATTTATTTATTATGTATACAGTGCTCTGCTTGCCTATGCACCTGCATGACAGAAGAGGGCATTGGATCACATTATAGATGGTTGTGAGTCACCCATGTGGTTGCTGTGAATTGAACTCAGAACCTCTGGAAGAACAGTCAGTGGCCTTAACCTCTGAGCCATCTCTCCAGCCCAATTTATTTATTTTTATTTTATGTGCATTGGTATTTTGCCTGCATGTATGTCTGTATGAGGGTGTCAGATCTTGGAGTTATAGACAGTTGTGAGCTGCCATGTGGGTGCTGGGAATTGAACCCCAGGTCTTTTGGAAGAGCAGTCAGTGCTCTCAACCGCTGAGCCATCTCTCTGGCCCCCTTGTTTTGTTTTTCAAGACAGGGTTTCCCTGTGTAGCCTTGGCTGTCCTGGACTCACTTTGTAGACCAGACTGGCCTCGAACTCACAGGGATCTACCTGCCTCTGCTTCTGAGTACTGGGACTACAAGGGTGCGCCACCACACCCCGCACATGTATGCATGTGATATGTACATGGAAAGGGATAACGATGGTGATGTTCAGACACTTGAGTGTGGCACAGGGACAGAGAGGTGTGTGCAGGGCCTCTGCCTTCCTCAAGGCACCTGGTGTGCTATTTAGACTCCGCAGCGCTCTCAGAAGATTCTGGATGCAGCTGCTGGTGGCAGCCTCGTACCAGGTGGGCGAGGTGTCTTCACTATTCAGGTAGAACCATGAGAAGTTCGAGTCTGGTTCACATGAGTCCACTCTGCAACACAGGCTGTCTTGCTGGTTTGTAGTTGCGATGCCATGATGGCAGTGAGCCTTGCTCAGGCTGGTGCCGAGGTGGAGTCTGCATATGGCGAGGAGAGGATGCGAGGTTCTCAGGGTTGGAGCCTCTACATCCAACAACCCAGACTCTTTAGTCGTAGACAAGGCTTGGGCTTCCCTAGTCCCTCCTCTGCTTTTCTCTGTGTGTTGTCGCTGTGTGTTATTTCTTCGCCCCTAATAAAAGCCGTTCTTTAACAGCTGAAAGAGAAGAAAGAATTGTAGGTGGAAGAAAGGGTTTTTGGAAACTGGCCATGTAGCCTTGAACTTGAGAGGGATCCCTGAGCCTAAGAGGGTGTGCAGGCAGGCAGCTGGAACAGCTGAGCTGGAGCTGATGAGCTGTCTGCCTTTGCTGCGCATGTAACTTCACATGGAGGGAACCCCAGAAGCCTGGAGTCTGGACCCAAGGACTCCGGTCTGGGCCAGGCAGGAGCTGTGAGCAGAGGGAGGTTGGAATCAAAGGAGTCCCAGAACACAGTCTCCGGTGATGACTGTGATGATTCCCAGTGTAGGGGACATGTACCTCTGCCACTGTGGCTCTAAAGGAAGCAGAGGTGGAGGACTGGGTTTTCAGTTAACACCAGACCTGAGGGCATTGGCAGCAGACTTTCTGCTGACTGGAGACATGGATGGTCTATTTTGTTTGTTTGGGTTTTTGGGTTTTTTTTGTTGTTGTTTGTTTGCTTTTTTTTTTTTTTTAAAGATTTCTTTATTGAGGCTGGGCATGGTGGCACACGCCTTTAATCCCAGCACTCGGGGGCAGAGGCAGGTGGATTGCTGTGAGTTCGAGGCCAGCCTAGTCAACAAAGGGAGTCCAGGACAGCCAGGACTGTTACAAAAGAAACCCTGTCTTGAAAAACCAAAAAGCAAAACATAATAATAAATAAATTGTGTATAATATATAAATAATATAAAATATATAATATATATATAAATAAAATGTGTAATAGTGTTCTGTCTGCATGTACACCTGCAGGCCAGAAGAGGGCACCAGATCTCATTATAGACAGTTGTAAGCCCCCATGTGGTTGCTGGCAATTGAACTCAGGACCTCTGGAAGAGTAGTCAGTGCTCTTAACCTCTGAGCCATCTCTCCAGCCCCAGATGGTCCTAATCCCATGGATTTGTTTTCCCCAAAGGTGAAGATATTGGTAGCAGAACTTGAATGACTATGGTAAGTTCAGTCTCTTCCCTGACAGGTGTTGCTCATGGAACAACCTTTTAATGTCGAGAAGGCTCTCATTCCTTCCTCTGGCTTCCCCTTTACCCCCGTTTTAAAATGTGTTTTGTGTGTGTGTGCCATGTATGGGGACATTTTAGTGCCATGCTGTGTATGGAAGTCAGAGGACAATGTGTGGGAACTGGTTGTCTCCTTCTACCATGTGGGTTCTAGTGAGGGAACTTAGGCCCTCAGCCTTGGTAGCAAACGCCATTACCTGCTGAGGCATCTTGCCCCACCCCCACCCCCACCCATGTTCCACTTTTTTATTTTCTTATGAGACCCTTAGCTCAGCTGACCTAAACTTGCTGATAATGACCTTGAACTCTGGTCCTCCTCACTTCCAGATATTGGGTTCACAGATCTGTTCCGCTATGCCCAGGTGGTCCTCTGGCTTTTACTAAATATTGTGTTGTGGTTGTTCTGGTTTTGTTTTTGTTTTTGTTTTTGGTTTTTTTGTTTGTTTGTTTGTTTGTTTGTTTTGCTGGTCATTATCCCATTGCTTTTGGGACAGTGCAGTAAGTCCTCCCTCTCCCGCTGCTGCTGCTGCTGCTGTTGCTTCTTCTTCTTCTCCTTCTTCTTCTTCTTCTTCTTCTTCTTCTTCTTCTTCTTCTTCTTCTTCTTCTTCTTCTTCTTCTTCTTCTTCTTCTTCTTCTTCTTCTTCTTCTTCTTCTTCTTCTTTGCCTTCATCTTCTTCTTCATCTTCATCATCTTCTTCTTTTTTGGTTTTTCAAGACAGGGTCTCTCTGTGTAGCCTTGGCTGTCCTGGACTCACTTTGTAGACTGGGCTGGCTTCGAACTCACAGAGATCTGCCTGTCTCTGCTTCCCGAGCACTGGGATTAAAGGTGTGCACCACCACTGCCCGGTGCAGTAATGGGATGGAACTCAAGGCCTTTTGCATATTAAGTGAGCCCTCTACCACTGAGCTACACCACAGCCTTCCGATTTGGGTTTAAAAGAATTTGGATTATCTGTGCAGATTCTACTGCTTGCAGGGAACCGTGTGTCCAGTGGAGAGAAATCTATCCCTGTACTCTATCAAGGCCTTGCCCACTTCTCTGCTTATCTTCCCAGACCTGCAGGGACTGGGTACAATGTGAGCGACGTCCCAGGATGTCGGAAAGGTATAATGCCAATGCAGGTCTTTGTGTAGTATTACAAAGCTGAGAACTTCTCAGGGTCTGCCCTCAGACCTCTGTGTGTAGGACACACGTGAGTGCTCCTGGGGGCTTCCCCCTGACTGGGCACTTTGACGCACATGCTCACCTGTTTGATGCACAGCACTTGGGAGAGAGAAATGCAGATGTGGCTTGCTTCCAGCAGCTCAGGGGAGAGCCAGCATTTCAGCTCATACCTGTACATCGCAGAACTGGCTTCTGACCTGTGGTGTGTGGTGCCAACAGGACAAGCTGCTTCTGAATTTCCAGCCTCTGGGGCACATGTAGGGCCTGAGAAGTTCTGCAAAGAGTCATCTGCTGACCTGAGCCTTAAGGGACAGGGCTCCTCTTCTGGAGCCCGTGAACATGGAGCGGAAGCAGACATATGCACAGTATGCCCACCTAGGAAGGATGTCATGAACGGGGGGTGGACATATGCAGTAATTTTTTTCTTTCTGCATTTAGCTGTGTTAACATGCTTTTGTCTGCATGTGTCTGGAGGTCATGCATATGGAGGTCAGAGGTTGATATTAAATATCTTTCTTGATCGTTTTCCACTTTAGTTACTGAGGCAGGATTTCCCACTGAACCTGTAGCTCACCAAGTCACCTAATCTGGCTAGCCAGTTTGTCCTGGGATTGCCTTCTCTGTCTTGAGCCCTCTCTTGAGGGATTACAGGGATTACAGGTGGGACATCCTTTATGAGGGTGGTGGAGACCTGAACTCTAGTTCTCATATTTGCACCACAGCGCCTCTGTGCCATCTCTCCAGCTGCACGCACAGCGATTCTTTTTTGTTTGGATTTTTTTGTTTTTGTTTTTGTTTTTTTTTTGGTTTTGTTTTTGGTTTAGTTGGTTGATTGGTTTTGGCTTCGGGGGGGGGTTGGTTTTTTGAGACAGGGACAGGATTTCTCTGTAGTAGCCGTGGCTATCCTGGGCTCACCTTGTAGACCAGGCTGGCCTCGAACTCACAGCGATCCACCTGCCTCTGCCTCCCGAGTGCTGGGATTAAAGGCGTGTGCCACCATGCCCGGCTCGCACAGTGACTCTTATTTTTCCCTTTCTTAGATTGTCCAGAAGCGAGGAGTGAAGAGCACCTTTTCCCTTGTCCCCGAAGTGCTCTCTGTTTTTGTACCCCCTTTCACCATGAGAGACGATGGCCGGGTGCCTGGAGCCAGCAGTACTCTCAGCAAAGCCAGGAGGCGTTCTTTCCGGAAGAAGCGAGACAAGAACAGGATGGAACCCTGGAAGAGCCACCCTGGAGACTCAAAGGGGTCTGACACTGAAGACATCACTGTCCCAGGTGGTGTGGACCTCCTTGCCCTGCCCCAGCTGTGCTTCCCAGGTACGCTGTCTGCAGTGGCCTTGTGCTGGCTCCTTACTGGGTATTCTGCTCCAGAGACAGCCACACTGGGGACAAGAGGATCTTGAGTTTTTCTGGGGTTGGATAATGGAACTGGGTTTCTTCTTTCTTTCTTTCTTGTCAATGTTTTCTGAGGCAGGATCTTGCACTGCAGTCTAGGCTGGCTGGAACTCAATCCTCCGGCTTCCGGGAGCAGACATCACTCGTGGCACCTGGAAGTTGGTCTATTAGTCTGGGGGAAGTTAAAGCCAGAGAGGCCCAGAGGGTGGCTCTGCACCTTCCTCTCTGTCCCCTGCTTCCTGTTTACTAAAACAAGAGGAACAGGTTGCTGTTGATCTCTGAGCTCACCAGTGCCAGATGAGAGTGCTTGTGTATCTGCCGGCCTTAAGCAGCATCCAGTGCTGGTGTGGCACACTCAGCCCAAGGGCTGGATGAGGATTTGTCTTTCATTCCCCCTCACGCCTGCTGCCCTTTCCTGGCCACAGGAGCCATGCCTGAGAAACAGGCACGGGTTAGCCTGCTGTGCTGTTCGTGATGCTCCACCACACGCCTCTAGTGGAGGGGTTGTGACGGAAGGGGCGGCTCGGGGACGTTGGCGAGCAGGGAGTTGGCTGCAACAGCCCCAAGAGCATCAAAGCTCCTAGTGGTGATTAGGGCAAGCGTGATCTCCACACTGGCTCATGGGTTACCTAGGCCTTTGATGCATGCATACCGCAGCCACCTGAACTGGCTTTCCCGTCCCCTCACGCCCCCCCCCCCCCCCTTCTTTCTGATCTTCCTGTAGGGGGTGTGTGCGTGGCTTCGGAACCAAAAGAGGACTACATCCATTTCCTGGTGCTCACGGATGTCTGTGGGAACAGAACCTATGGTGTGGTTGCCCAGTACTACCGACCCCTGCACGTACGTAGGTGGATCTGTTGCTGTCCTCTGAGCTTAGGGTGGGCCCCTTTCAACGTTGTTTCTTGTGGTATGATAATACCCCTGCTACTTTTTCAGCCACTGTACCGCATGTGGCCCTGAGGCTTTGTGGTCCCAGTGTGTGCAACCTCCAGGTCATTTTCATCTCCTAGCTCATTTTCAGCCAGCTCTCGCTGCCACCTCCATCCCCAATCCCCCAGCAGCTCCTCAGCTGCTTCTCCATGTCTGGATTTGTCCTGTGTACACTCCAGGTTGTGTATCTGCCTGGGGCTGGTCCACTTGGAATGGAGTCTGTCATTGATAGCTGAGTCGTGTGTGCCTTTGTGTCCCAGAAATATGTCCCTGTTCATCCCAAGGCTGGAGGCCTCCAGGGTGAGACTACCTGGTTCTTGCTCCTGAACGCACAGTGCTGCATGGCGTGACCCTTTGTGAGGCCCACCTACATGGGTTGGAAGGCCAGAGCTGTTGGAGGGAGGCCCTTCCTTATGTGTTGTTTCTGTATGAGATACCAACTGCTGTCAGCCTGGGCCTATACTGTTCAGCACAGGAGGTGACATGACCTTGTTGCTCTTTGTCCAGGATGAATATTGTTTCTACAATGGCAAGACCCACTGGGAGCCCAGCATGAGCTCAGCTAGACGCTTTGTCCCCTTTGCAGTGTGTGTGGTGTCCCGGTTCCCGTACTACAATTCCCTCAAGGACTGCCTCTCCTGGTAAGTTGGGGCCAGTGTTATTATGAGCTAGGTCAGGTGAGCCATGGTCAGGCGGCCCCACAGCACTGTGGGAAACCTGAGTCTCTGTTAGTACAATGTGGAGTCAGGATGGCAGGAGGAAGGCAGCACTAAGGGCTTCTGTATTATTATTATTATTATTATTATTATTATTATTATTATTATTATTATTATTATTATTATTATTATTAAGCATAGCTGGAGCCAGGTGGTGGTGGCACACACCTTTAATCCCAGTACTCGAGAGGCAGAGGCAGGCAGATCACTGTGAGTTCATGCCTTTAATCACAGCACTTGGGAGGCTGAGGCAGGAGGATTGAATTGAGTTGGAGTTTAACTTGTTTTACATAGTGAGTGCCAGGACAGCCTGGGCTATAGAGTAGGACCCTGACTCAAAAACAAAAATAACAACAAAATAATAAATAAATAAAAATAAAAATAGACGTATATGAAGAAAACTCTAGGCCTCATGACCTGAGAGAATCAGTCGTTTACTGGATGATTTAGTGACATCCACAAATATGTCAAATGCAGGCAGCATCAACAACCATTTCTGCTGCTATTGAATGGGAATTCTGAGGGTTTCCTGAAAGACCAGGAAGGCGTTTGCTGGGACTCAGTGGACGCCCATAATCAGAGTTATGATTGTGACATGGGATGGGGTCCCTCCCTGGGCATTAGCCAGGTTTAGAGCCCTGTGCTCTGGTGTTTCAGAAATCATGGTTCGAGAGTTAGGGATGTGGTTCGGCTGACAGATTGTTTGCTGAGCATGCTCAAAGCCCTGGGTTGCATCTGCATAAGCCTGGCCTACACAGCATGCCTGCAGTCCCAACACTGGAGAGGCAGCGGCAGGAAAACCAAATGTAATTCTTAGCTACATAGGGAGTCTGAGACTAGCCTGGGCCATTTTAAGTCATGGTCTAACTGGGTGGTGGTGGCACATGCCTTTGATCCCAGCCCTTGGGAGTCAGAGACAGGTGGATCTCTGTAAGTTCAAGGCCAGCCTGGTCTACAGAATGGACAACACAGAGAGACCCTGTCATGGGAAACAACAACAACAACCAAAACAAACAAACAAAAAAAACCCCAAACCAAACAAACAAGTCATAGTCCTGGAATTGGCACTTCTAGTTTGACTAAAGACAGAAGGTGGCAGGCAGCGGGGAGTTCCCGTTCCTGAGACAGAGAGCAGTCCTCAGAGTCACTGAGTTGTTGAATGGCATTTGGTGTCTTTGAAGGGACACTTAACCTCTCTCTCTACACTTAGGTCACAGAGTGAGACAAGTGCCTGTTGGCTGAGCAGGAATCTCGGGGTGAATTCCCAGCATTCATATGTGAATTCCGGCGTTTCAGTGGTTTACTCTTCAAACAGAGCTGCCTCTTGGGCGTAGTTAGGTCAGTCTCGAGGCAGCCATAGACAGGCAGTGTCTTTGTAGAATAGAGAGCTTGGCTGGTCTTAGTGAGGGAGCGAGATGAGGAAATGCATGTTTGTGGGAAGGTCTGCCAGCTCACGGGGTGACGGTGGCGGGGGGAGGGGGCGGCCTTAGGGCCCATCACCTCCTCACTGATGGTCTTCCTTCCGTGGAGGTCGAGAGCTCTGTCTCCCCCATACCCTCTCTATAGAGCGAGTGGTGGTTCTCAACCTTGGCAGTTAGGAGCTGGGGACAGGTGCTCCCTTGGAAGCAGCGGGAAAGGTGTGCTTTCTCATTCTTCCTGGGCCGGTTCTCAGTGCCAGTTCAGTAGCTGACTGGTCACATGGTGTCAGTCCCTTCGCACTGGGTGCCAGCACAAACATGTGACATCAAAAGGTCTCCAGTCGGGCGTTCTGAGTCGCCCCTCCTTCTGTGGCCACTGCTGCACTCTCAGAAGTGGCAAGCAGCTAGAAAGGAGCAGAGGACAGAAATGCAGAATGTGGCCCAAGTCGGGTGCGATGGCTCACACCTCTGTGCCAGCCCTCCCCAAGGGAGGGTCAGGAGTTCGAGTCATCCTCAGCTAACTGACAAGTTTGAGGCCAGCATGGGCTCTAGGTGACCCTGCCTCAGCCAACCAACCAACCAAAGTGGCATGTCCAAACAGGCTTTGGATACCCATCAGAAAGAATACATTTGTGTTGGGGACAGTAGATTATAGGCAGTTTTGTTTTAAAGTTTTACCTTGATTCTGTTGTATATTTACAACAAATGCAAATAAGGAATATTGGCCTTTTCTGTGTCCTAACATAAGATCTGTGAAGAGTTATCTTTGGCTTTTATGTAAAACAGGAAGTGCTTGACTGTGCTTGTGATAGGTGGGCTGTCTTTCCTGGGGGACCCCATGACAAGCTGAAGTCCCATGGGTACGCTCTTAGCACTAAGCATGCCACACATCATCACTCAGCTGTGACCCACTTTCTCTCCTGGTCAGATTTCCCTCCTTGGGGCCACTTTGTCACTGACCCCTCAAGTACCAACTGCACTTTTGCTTGCAATTACAACCATCAACTTTATTGAGGTGTGATGGGATATTGGGAAAGACCTGCAGTTCTCTGTAGTGCACCCCCCCACCCCCCCCCCCCCCCCACCCCCCCCACCCCCGCACACGCTCCCACTGTGTCCCCTGTGACTGCTTCCAAGATCTCCTGCCCTTCAGTCAGTTCCCACAGGCACAGGCCTCTGCCCCTAGGCTACCAATTGTCTATTTTATTTGTTATTCCTTGATTGACTCAGTGTTTTTTGAGACAGGATCTCTCTCCTGTTTTGTTTTTTTTTGTTTGGTTGGTTGGTCGGTTTTGGTTTTGGTTTTGGTTTTTCAAGACAGGGTTTCTCTGTGTAGCCTTGGCTGTCCTGGACTCACTTTGGAGACCAGGCTGGCTTCGAACTCACAGCGATCCGCCTACCTCTGCCTCCCAAGTGCTGGGATTAAAAGGCGTGAACCACCACGCCCTGCAAGACAGTATCTCTCTAGGTAGCCTAGGTTTGGTCTTCCTGCCTCAGCCTGAGTGCTGGGTTCATAGTTACCCAGCCACCCTTAGATTTTCCAGTTTTACTTCAGAACCTCCTTCAGGCTTCAAAGCGTCAGCTTCTAACAGTCTTCACAGAAGTGTAGCGTGCATGCAGTCATCCACATACTTTATGGCCATTTTCCCACAAACCCCTGTGTGATTAGCACCCAGAAAAAACAAAATAGCTGAGGGTAGCGGTTGGACTCGTGTTTTACTTTATGACTCAAGTGTTTTATTTTCTATTTTCAGTTTATTGACTCATCTGAAACTCTGTAAAGACTTTGAAGTTGACAATCATATAAAAGATTTTGCTGCAAGACTGTCACTAATCCCCAGTCCACCTCCTGGTCCACTCCACTTGGTAAATGAGACCTGGAACTGTGTTGGGTTTTTCTGTAGTGTGATGAAGACTGTAGGGTCTAATTGTTTTAAACTGTTTCATGTTTAGCCAGCTCTCCAGACATCGGTCTCCTGGAGCCATCATTGAATATGCATT